>NW_027675658.1:132500-233655 GCF_965601325.2 Salmo salar
TGTTGGGGAGCGTGCCCTAGCCCTGTGTTGGGGAGCGTGTCCTAGCCCTGTGTTGGGGAGCGTGTCCTAGCCCTGTGTTGGGGAGTGTGCCCTAGCCCTGTGTTGGGGAGTGTGCCCTAGCCCTGTGTTGGGGAGTGTGCCCTAGCCCTGTGTTGGGGAGCGTGCCCTAGCCCTGTGTTGGGGAGCGTGCCCTAGCCCTGTGTTGGGGAGCGTGCCCTAGCCCTGTGTTGGGGAGCGTGCCCTAGCCCTGTGTTGGGGAGCGTGTCCTAGCCCTGTGTTGGGGAGCGTGTCCTAGCCCTGTGTTGGGGAGCGTGTCCTAGCCCTGTGTTGGGGAGCGTGTCCTAGCCCTGTGTTGGGGAGCGTGTCCTAGCCCTGTGTTGGGGAGCGTGTCCTAGCCCTGTGTTGGGGAGCGTGTCCTAGCCCTGTGTTGGGGAGCGTGTCCTAGCCCTGTGTTGGGGAGCGTGTCCTAGCCCTGTGTTGGGGAGCGTGTCCTAGCCCTGTGTTGGGGAGCGTGTCCTAGCCCTGTGTTGGGGAGTGTGTCCTAGCCCTGTGTTGGGGAGCGTGTCCTAGCCCTGTGTTGGGGAGCGTGCCCTAGCCCTGTGTTGGGGAGCGTGCCCTAGCCCTGTGTTGGGGAGCGTGTCCTAGCCCTGTGTTGGGGAGCGTGCCCTAGCCCTGTGTTGGGGAGCGTGTCCTAGCCCTGTGTTGGGGAGCGTGCCCTAGCCCTGTGTTGGGGAGCGTGTCCTAGCCCTGTGTTGGGGAGCGTGCCCTAGCCCTGTGTTGGGGAGCGTGTCCTAGCCCTGTGTTGGGGAGCGTGTCCTAGCCCTGTGTTGGGGAGCGTGCCCTAGCCCTGTGTTGGGGAGCGTGCCCTAGCCCTGTGTTGGGGAGCGTGTCCTAGCCCTGTGTTGGGGAGCGTGCCCTAGCCCTGTGTTGGGGAGCGTGCCCTAGCCCTGTGTTGGGGAGCGTGTCCTAGCCCTGTGTTGGGGAGCGTGTCCTAGCCCTGTGTTGGGGAGCGTGCCCTAGCCCTGTGTTGGGGAGCGTGCCCTAGCCCTGTGTTGGGGAGCGTGTCCTAGCCCTGTGTTGGGGAGCGTGCCCTAGCCCTGTGTTGGGGAGCGTGTCCTAGCCCTGTGTTGGGGAGCGTGCCCTAGCCCTGTGTTGGGGAGCGTGCCCTAGCCCTGTGTTGGGGAGCGTGTCCTAGCCCTGTGTTGGGGAGCGTGCCCTAGCCCTGTGTTGGGGAGTGTGTCCTAGCCCTGTGTTGGGGAGCGTGCCCTAGCCCTGTGTTGGGGAGTGTGTCCTAGCCCTGTGTTGGGGAGCGTGTCCTAGCCCTGTGTTGGGGAGCGTGCCCTAGCCCTGTGTTGGGGAGCGTGCCCTAGCCCTGTGTTGGGGAGCGTGCCCTAGCCCTGTGTTGGGGAGCGTGCCCTAGCCCTGTGTTGGGGAGCGTGCCCTAGCCCTGTGTTGGGGAGCGTGCCCTAGCCCTGTGTTGGGGAGCGTGCCCTAGCCCTGTGTTGGGGAGTGTGTCCTAGCCCTGTGTTGGGGAGCGTGCCCTAGCCCTGTGTTGGGGAGTGTGTCCTAGCCCTGTGTGTGTGCAGGGTCGGGGAATGGAAGACCCAGCTGAGATCATCTTTGAGATGTCTAAGGAGGAGCGTAAGGATTTCTACCGCAGCGTGGCCTGGGGTCTGAACCGGCCGCTGTTCGCCGTCTACCGACGAGTCCTCCGCATGTACGATAACCGCAACCATGTGGGCAAGTCAGTACTCACCCCTCCCACATCACCATAGCCCCTCCCACATCCTCATAGCCCCTCCCCCCCACATCATCGTAGCCCCCCCCCACATCATCGTAACCCCCCCCACATCATCGTAACCCCCCCCCACATCATCGTAGCCCCCCCCCACATCATCGTAACCCCCCCCACATCATCGTAGCCCCCCCCACATCATCGTAGCCCCCCCCCACATCATCGTAGCCCCCCCCCACATCATCGTAACCCCCCCCACATCATCGTAGCCCCCCCCCACATCATCGTAGCCCCCCCACATCATCGTAACCCCCCCCACATCATCGTAACCCCCCCCCACATCATCGTAGCCCCCCCCCCACATCATCGTAGCCCCCCCCACATCATCGTAGCCCCCCCCCACATCATCGTAGCCCCCCCCACATCATCGTAGCCCCCCCCCACATCATCGTAGCCCCCCCCACATCATCGTAGCCCCCCCCACATCATCGTAGCCCCCCCCCACATCATCGTAGCCCCCCCCCACATCATCGTAGCCCCCCCACATCATCGTAACCCCCCCCACATCATCGTAACCCCCCCCCACATCATCGTAGCCCCCCCCCCACATCATCGTAGCCCCCCCCACATCATCGTAGCCCCCCCCCACATCATCGTAGCCCCCCCCCACATCATCGTAGCCCCCCCCCACATCATCGTAGCCCCCCCCACATCATCGTAGCCCCCCCCACATCATCGTAGCCCCCCCCCACATCATCGTAGCCCCCCCCCACATCATCGTAGCCCCCCCCCACATCATCGTAACCCCCCCCCACATCATCGTAGCCCCCCCCCACATCATCGTAACCCCCCCCACATCATCGTAGCCCCCCCCCACATCATCGTAGCCCCCCCCACATCATCGTAACCCCCCCCCACATCATCGTAGCCCCCCCCCACATCATCGTAGCCCCCCCCCCCACATCATCGTAGCCCCCCCCCCCACATCATCGTAACCCCCCCCCACATCATCGTAGCCCCCCCCCACATCATCGTAACCCCCCCCACATCATCGTAGCCCCCCCCCACATCATCGTAGCCCCCCCCCACATCATCGTAGCCCCCCCCCCACATCATCGTAGCCCCCCCCCACATCATCGTAACCCCCCCCACATCATCGTAGCCCCCCCCCACATCATCGTAGCCCCCCCACATCATCGTAACCCCCCCCCACATCATCGTAACCCCCCCCCACATCATCGTAGCCCCCCCCCACATCATCGTAGCCCCCCCCACATCATCGTAGCCCCCCCCCACATCATCGTAGCCCCCCCCCACATCATCGTAGCCCCCCCCCACATCATCGTAGCCCCCCCCCACATCATCGTAGCCCCCCCCCCACATCATCGTAGCCCCCCCCCCACATCATCGTAGCCCCCCCCCACATCATCGTAGCCCCCCCCACATCATCGTAACCCCCCCCCACATCATCGTAGCCCCCCCCCACATCATCGTAGCCCCCCCCCCCCACATCATCGTAGCCCCCCCCCACATCATCGTAGCCCCCCCCCCACATCATCGTAGCCCCCCCCACATCATCGTAGCCCCCCCCCACATCATCGTAGCCCCCCCCCCCACATCATCGTAGCCCCCCCCCCCCACATCATCGTAGCCCCCCCCCACATCATCGTAGCCCCCCCCCCACATCATCGTAGCCCCCCCCCACATCATCGTAGCCCCCCCCCACATCATCGTAGCCCCCCCCCACATCATCGTAGCCCCCCCCCCACATCATCGTAGCCCCCCCCCACATCATCGTAGCCCCCCCCACATCATCGTAACCCCCCCCCACATCATCGTAGCCCCCCCCCCACATCATCGTAGCCCCCCCCCCCCCACATCATCGTAGCCCCCCCCACATCATCGTAGCCCCCCCCCCCACATCATCGTAGCCCCCCCCCACATCATCGTAGCCCCCCCCCACATCATCGTAGCCCCCCCCCCCACATCATCGTAGCCCCCCCCCACATCATCGTAGCCCCCCCCCCACATCATCGTAGCCCCCCCCCACATCATCGTAGCCCCCCCACATCATCGTAACCCCCCCCCCACATCATCGTAGCCCCCCCCCCACATCATCGTAGCCCCCCCCCCCCACATCATCGTAGCCCCCCCCCCACATCATCGTAGCCCCCCCCCCCACATCATCGTAGCCCCCCCCCACATCATCGTAGCCCCCCCAGAGTTTTAGTGTGTTGGTGTGTGTGATCTGACGTTGTTGTTGTTGTTGTTGTGAAGGTACTCTCCTGAGGAGATCAACAAGCTGAAAGAGTGAGTATGACATCACTTCCTCCTCTAAATGCGTCTCCAGTCAACATGGCGCTGCAGTCTGAGGATGTGTTTGTGTTCAGGCTGAGACAGAAGCATGGTAACGACTGGGCCACCATAGGAGCCGCTCTGGGTCGCAGCGCCTCGTCTGTTAAAGACCGCTGCCGACTGATGAAGGACACCTGCAACACAGGTCAGGACACTTTATCCTGGAGGGTTGGTGCTTTAGGAAGCAGGTCAGATACTTTATCCCGGAGGGTTGGTGCTTTAGGAAGCAGGTCAGATACTTTATCCTGGAGGGTTGGTGCTTTAGGAAGCAGGTCAGATACTTTATCCTGGAGGGTTGGTGCTTTAGGAAGCAGGTCAGATACTTTATCCTGGAGGGTGTATGCTTTAGGAAGCAGGTCAGACACTTTATCCTGGAGGGTTGGTGCTTTAGGAAGCAGGTCAGATACTTTATCCTGGAGGGTTGGTGCTTTAGGAAGCAGGTCAGACACGTTATCCTGGAGGGTTGGTGCTTTAGGAAGCAGGTCAGATACTTTATCCCGGAGGGTTTATGCTTTAGGAAGCAGGTCAGATACTTTATCCCGGAGGGTGTATGCTTTAGGAAGCAGGTCAGACACTTTATCCTGGAGGGTTGGTGCTTTAGGAAGCAGGTCAGATACTTTATCCTGGAGGGTGGTATGCTTTAGGAAGCAGGTCAGACACTTTATCCTGGAGGGTTGGTGCTTTAGGAAGCAGGTCAGATACTTTATCCTGGAGGGTTGGTGCTTTAGGAAGCAGGTCAGACACGTTATCCTGGAGGGTTGGTGCTTTAGGAAGCAGGTCAGATACTTTATCCTGGAGGGTTGGTGCTTTAGGAAGCAGGTCAGATACTTTATCCTGGAGGGTTGGTGCTTTAGGAAGCAGGTCAGACACTTTATCCTGGAGGGTTGGTGCTTTAGGAAGCAGGTCAGACACGTTATCCTGGAGGGTTGGTGCTTTAGGAAGCAGGTCAGACACTTTATCCTGGAGGGTTGGTGCTTTAGGAAGCAGGTCAGACACTTTATCCTGGAGGGTTGGTGCTTTAGGAAGCAGGTCAGATACTTTATCCCGGAGGGTTTATGCTTTAGGAAGCAGGTCAGATACTTTATCCTGGAGGGTTTATGCTTTAGGAAGCAGGTCAGACACTTTATCCTGGAGGGTTGGTGCTTTAGGAAGCAGGTCAGATACTTTATCCTGGAGGGTTGGTGCTTTAGGAAGCAGGTCAGATGATTATCCTGGAGGGTTTATGCTTTAGGAAGCAGGTCAGATGATTATCCTGGAGGGTTTATGCTTTAGGAAGCAGGTCAGATACTTTATCCCGGAGGGTTTATGCTTTAGGAAGCAGGTCAGATACTTTATCCTGGAGGGTTGGTGCTTTAGGAAGCAGGTCAGACACTTTATCCTGGAGGGTTGGTGCTTTAGGAAGCAGGTCAGACACGTTATCCCGGAGGGTTCATGCTTTAGGAAGCAGGGACTTACAGTTGTCTGTGTGTGTAGGGAAGTGGAGTGAGGAAGAGGAGAGGCGTCTATCGGACAGTGTGTATGCGCTGGCGGGTGTGTGTCCAGGCCGTGCGGTGACGGGGGGAGTGTCCTGGGCGGCCGTAGCTGATCTGGTGGGAACGCGGTCGGAGAAACAGTGTCGCTCTAAATGGCTCAACTACCTCAACTGGAAACAGAGTGGAGGGACGGAGTGGACCAAAGACCAGGATCTCAGCTTAGTACACAGGTAGGGAGGAGTCTGGGTGGGGGTCTGTGTGGGTGGGGGGGTGGAGGGGGGTCTGGGTGGTGGGGGTCTGGGTGGTGGGGGTTTGGGTGGTGGGGGTGGGGTCTGGGTGGTGGGGGTCTGGGTGGAGGGGGGGTGGAGGGGGGTCTGGGGGGTGGTGGGGGGTCTGGGTGGTGGGGGTCTGGGTGGAGGGGGTGGGGGTTTGGGTGGTGGGGGTGGGGTCTGGGTGGTGGGGGTCTGGGTGGAGGGGTAGGGGGGTGGGGGTCTGGGTGTTGGGGGGTCTGGGCGCTGGGGGGGTCTGGGTGGGTGGTGGGGGGTCTGGGTGGAGGGGTCTGGGTGTCTGGGTGGGTGGTGGGGGTCTGGGTAGTGGTGGGGGGTCTGGGTGGGTGGTGGGGGTCTGGGTAGTGGGGGTCCTGGGGGGTCTGGGTGGGTGGTGGTGGTGGGTGGTGGGGGTCTGGGTCTGGGTGGTGGGGGTCTGGGTGGTGGGGGTCTGGGGGGTCTGGGTGGTGGTGGGGGTCTGGGTGGTGGGGGTCTGGGTGGGTAGGTAGTGGGGGTCTGGGTGGTGGTGGGGGTCTGGGTGGGTAGTGGTGGTGGGGGTCTGGGTGGTGGGGGTCTGGGTGGGTAGTGGTGGTGGGGGTCTGGGTAGTGGGGGTCTGGGTGGGTAGTGGAGGTGGGGGTCTGGGTGGTGGGGGTCTGGGTGGGTGGTGGTGGGGGTGGGTGGGTGGTGGGGGTCTGGGTGGTGGGGGTCTGGGTGGGTAGTGGTGGTGGGGGTGGGTGGTGGGGGTCTGGGTAGTGGTGGTCGGGGTGGTGGGGGTCTGGGAGGGTAATTACAGTATTAGAATGTAGTATTCAAACCAGCTTTATTGATGAAAGTACTTCTCCTGGCTTACTGTGTGTGTGTGTGTGTGTGTGTGTGTGTGTGTGTGTGTGTGCAGGATAGTGGAGTTGGATGTGGATGATGAGAATGAGTTAAAGTGGGAGGAGCTAGCAGGGGGGTGGAGCAGTGTTCGCTCTCCTCAGTGGCTCAGATCTAAGTGGTGGAGCATCAAGAGACAAGTAGCCAATCACAAGGAACTGCCCTTCCACGGTAACACCCCTGACCCTCACCTTTAACACCTGACCCTCACCTCTAACCCCTGACCCTCACCTCTAACCCCTGACCCTCACCTCTAACCCCTGACCCTCACCTCTAACCCCTGATCCTCACCTCTAACCCCTGACCCTCACCTCTAACCCCTGACCCTTACCTCTCCTCACCTCTAACCCCTGACCCTCACCTCTAACCCCTGACCCTCACCTTTAACCCCTGACCCTCACCTTTAACCCCTGACCCTTACCTCTCCTCACCTCTAACCCCTGACCTCACCTCTGACCTCTAACCTCTGACCCTTACCTCACCTCTGACCTCTAACCCCTGACCTTTACCTCTCCTCACCTCTAACCCATGACCCTTACCTCTCCTCACCTCTGACCCCTGACCCTCTCCTCACCTCTGACCCCTGACCCTTATCTCTCCTCATCTCTGACCCCTGACCCTCACCTCTCCTCACCTCTGACCCCTGACCCTCACCTCTCCTCACGTCTGACCCCTGACCCTCTCCTCACCTCTGACCCCTGACCCTCTCCTCACCTCTGACCCCTGACCCTCTCCTCACCTCTGACCCCTGACCCTCACCTCTAACCCCTGACCTTTACCTCTAACCCCTGACCCTCCTCTCCTCATCTGACCCCTTACCTCTCCTCACCCCAAACCCCTGACCCTTACCTCTCCTCACCTCTAATCCCTGATCCTCACCTCTAACCCCTGACCCTTACCTCTCCTCACCTCTAATCCCTGATCCTCACCTCTAACCCCTGACCCTCACCTCTAACCCCTGACCCTCACCTTTAACCCCTGACCCTTACCTCTAACCCCTGACCCTTACCTCTAACCCCTGACCCTCACCTCTGACCCTCACCTCTAACCCCTGACCCTCACCTCTAACCCCTGACCCTTACCTCTAACCCCTGACCCTCACCTCTAACCCCTGACCCTCACCTCTAACCCCTGACCCTCACCTCTAACCCCTGACCCTTACCTCTAACCCCTGACCCTCACCTCTAACCCCTGACCCTCACCTCTAACCCCTGACCCTCACCTCTAACCCCTGACCCTCACCTCTAACCCCTGACCCTCACCTCTAACCCCTGACCCTCACCTCTAACCCCTGACCCTCACCTCTAACCCCTGACCCTCACCTCTAACCCCTGACCCTGACCTCACCTCTGACCTCTAACCCCTGACCCTTACCTCTCCTCACCTCTAACCCCTTACCTCACCTCTGACCTCTAACCCCTGACCCTTACCTCTCCTCACCTCTAACCCCTGACCCTTACCTCTCCTCACCTCTAACCCCTGACCCCTCCTCACCTCTGACCTCTCATATCCAGTATCAGCAACATGTTTAAATCATAACAAACTAGTGATACTGCTACTACTGCAGATAATACTGTGGGTGGTGTGTGTGTGTGTGATGTGTGATGTGGTGTGTGATGTGGTGTGTATGTGTGTGTGTGTGTGGTGTGATGTGGTGTGTATGTGTGTGTGTGTGTGGTGTGATGTGGTGTGTGATGTGGTGTGTGGTGTGGTGTGTGGTGTGTGTGGTGTGTGTGTGTGGTGTGTGTGTGATGTGATGTGGTGTGTGATGTGATGTGATGGTGTGATGTGTGTGTGTGTGGTGTGGTGTGGTGTGTGTGTGTGTGGTGTGTGTGTGTGTGTGTGTGTGTGTGTGTGGTGTGTGTGTGGTGTGGTGTGGTGTGTGTGTGTGTGTGTGTGTGTGTGTGTGTGTGTGTGTGTAGTGTTACTGAAGGGTCTTCAGGAGTTGATGGAGAATCCGTTAGGGGCGGGGCCAGGTAGCCCTTCCCCTTCCCTGCAGATCCGAGTCACGCGATTGGAGGAGTGCTGTAGCTCCACCCCCCGGCCCGTCACAGCGCTGCAGATCCCACTGCAGATCACACACCTCGGTCAGTACAGGGGGGGGAAGTGTGTGTGTGTGTGTGTGTGTGTGTGTGTGTGTGTGTGTGTGGTGTGTGTGTGTGTGTGTGTGTGTGTGTGTGTGTGTGTGTGTGTGTACTGAACTGGCATGTCTATCAGCCTCAGACGGTGCTGGTGTGTGTGTGTGTGTACTGAACTGGCATGTCTATCAGCCTCAGACGGTGCTGGGACCAGTGTGTGTGTGTGTGTGTGTGTGTGTGTGTGTACTGAACTGGCATGTCTATCAGCCTCAGACGGTGCTGGTGCCAGTGTGTGTGTGTGTGTGTGTGTACTGAACTGGCATGTCTATCAGCCTCAGACGGTGCTGGGACCAGTGTGTGTGTGTGTGTGTGTGTGTGTGTGTGTGTGTGTGTGTACTGAACTGGCATGTCTATCAGCCTCAGACGGTGCTGGTGCCAGTGTGTGTGTGTGTGTGTACTGAACTGGCATGTCTATCAGCCTCAGACGGTGCTGGTGTGTGTGTGTGTGTACTGAACTGGCATGTCTATCAGCCTCAGACGGTGCTGGGACCAGTGTGTGTGTGTGTGTGTGTGTGTGTGTGTGTGTACTGAACTGGCATGTCTATCAGCCTCAGACGGTGCTGGTGCCAGTGTGTGTGTGTGTGTGTGTACTGAACTGGCATGTCTATCAGCCTCAGACGGTGCTGGGACCAGTGTGTGTGTGTGTGTGTGTGTGTGTGTGTGTGTGTGTGTGTGTGTGTGTGTGTACTGAACTGGCATGTCTATCAGCCTCAGACGGTGCTGGTGCCAGTGTGTGTGTGTGTGTGTACTGAACTGGCATGTCTATCAGCCTCAGACGGTGCTGGTGTGTGTGTGTGTGTACTGAACTGGCATGTCTATCAGCCTCAGACGGTGCTGGGACCAGTGTGTGTGTGTGTGTGTGTGTGTGTGTGTGTGTGTGTACTGAACTGGCATGTCTATCAGCCTCAGACGGTGCTGGTGCCAGTGTGTGTGTGTGTGTGTGTACTGAACTGGCATGTCTATCAGCCTCAGACGGTGCTGGTGCCAGTGTGTGTGTGTGTGTGTGTGTACTGAACTGGCATGTCTATCAGCCTCAGACGGTGCTGGGACCAGTGTGTGTGTGTGTGTGTGTGTGTGTGTGTGTGTGTGTGTGTGTGTGTGTGTGTGTGTGTGTACTGAACTGGCATGTCTATCAGCCTCAGACGGTGCTGGGACCAGTGTGTGTGTGTGTGTGTGTGTGTGTGTGTGTGTGTGTGTACTGAACTGGCATGTCTATCAGCCTCAGACGGTGCTGGGACCAGTGTGTGTGTGTGTGTGTGTGTGTGTGTGTACTGAACTGGCGTGTCTATCAGCCTCAGACGGTGCTGGGACCAGTGATACAGAGACCATCACCCTCAACACTGCTGCTCTTCAGACCTTACAGATCCTCCCTGTGAGTTGGACCATAATATCACCTTTAGATACAGACACAATGTTCACGCTCTTTTAATATCACAACAACAATCCCCGTGTGTGTGTGTGTGTGTGTGTGTGTGTGTGTGTGTGTGTGTGTGTGTGTGTGTGTGTGTGTGTGTGTGTGTGTGTGTGTGTGTGTGTGTGTGTGTGTGTGTGTGTGTGTGTGTGTGTGTGTGTGTGTGTGTGTGTGTGTGTGTGTGTGTGTGTAGTCTTTCCACCTGCACCCTACAGGAACTCCAGGGACATATTTCCTTCAGACAGCAGCCAATCAGAGCCTGCCGCTCAGTCTTTCCAGCAATCCCACCGTGACCCTGACGGCTAGCTCCTCGTCCCCAGAACACATCATCCTACACAGCCTCTCAGTGAGTGTTCGGGACGGATCCACATGAACTGGTCCCATGAGGTTCTTTCGGACCCTAAAACCCCTCATGATTCGTTTTCATTGGCAGTGACATTTTGTTAATTCTCTTGTTTTGAGCGACAAATTTTTGTTTTTCCTTGCTGGGGAACGTAACAGGAAGTAATCGGCGGCAGGGTAGCGTAGTGGTTAGAGCGTTGGACTAGTAACCAGCAGCGTAGCCTAGTGGTTAGAGCGTTGGACTAGTAACCAGCAGCGAAGCCTAGTGGTTAGAGCGTTGGACTAGTAACCAGCAGCGTAGCCTAGTGGTTAGAGCGTTGGACTAGTAACCAGCAGGTAGCCTAGTGGTTAGAGCATTGGACTAGTAACCAGCAGGTAGCCTAGTGGTTAGAGCGTTGGACTAGTAACCAGCAGGGTAGCCTAGTGGTTAGAGCATTGGACTAGTAACCAGCAGGTAGCCTAGTGGTTAGAGCGTTGGACTAGTAACCAGCAGGTAGCCTAGTGGTTAGAGCGTTGGACTAGTAACCAGCAGGTAGCCTAGTGGTTAGAGCGTTGGACTAGTAACCAGCAGCGTAGCCTAGTGGTTAGAGCGTTGGACTAGTAACCAGCAGGTAGCCTAGTGGTTAGAGCGTTGGACTAGTAACCAGCAGGTAGCCTAGTGGTTAGAGCGTTGGACTAGTAACCAGCAGGGTAGCCTAGTGGTTAGAGCGTTGGACTAGTAACCAGCAGCGTAGCCTAGTGGTTAGAGCGTTGGACTAGTAACCAGCAGGGTAGCGTAGTGGTTAGAGCGTTGGACTAGTAACCAGCAGCGTAGCCTAGTGGTTAGAGCGTTGGACTAGTAACCAGCAGGTAGCCTAGTGGTTAGAGCGTTGGACTAGTAACCAGCAGGGTAGCGTAGTGGTTAGAGCGTTGGACTAGTAACCAGCAGCGTAGCCTAGTGGTTAGAGCGTTGGACTAGTAACCAGCAGGGTAGCCTAGTGGTTAGAGCGTTGGACTAGTAACCAGCAGCGTAGCCTAGTGGTTAGAGCGTTGGACTAGTAACCAGCAGGTAGCCTAGTGGTTAGAGCGTTGGACTAGTAACCAGCAGGGTAGCCTAGTGGTTAGAGCGTTGGACTAGTAACCAGCAGCGTAGCCTAGTGGTTAGAGCGTTGGACTAGTAACCAGCAGGTAGCCTAGTGGTTAGAGCGTTGGGCCAGTAACCAGCAGGTAGCCTAGTGGTTAGAGCGTTGGACTAGTAACCAGCAGGTAGCCTAGTGGTTAGAGCTTTGGACTAGTAACCAGCAGGGTAGCCTAGTGGTTAGAGCGTTGGACTAGTAACCAGCAGGTAGCCTAGTGGTTAGAGCGTTGGACTAGTAACCAGCAGGTAGCCTAGTGGTTAGAGCGTTGGACTAGTAACCAGCAGGTAGCCTAGTGGTTAGAGCGTTGGACTAGTAACCAGCAGGTAGCCTAGTGGTTAGAGCGTTGGACTAGTAACCAGCAGGGTAGCCTAGTGGTTAGAGCTTTGGACTAGTAACCAGCAGGGTAGCCTAGTGGTTAGAGCGTTGGACTAGTAACCAGCAGCATAGCCTAGTGGTTAGAGCGTTGGACTAGTAACCAGCAGGTAGCCTAGTGGTTAGAGCGTTGGACTAGTAACCAGCAGGTAGCCTAGTGGTTAGAGCGTTGGACTAGTAACCAGCAGGTAGCCTAGTGGTTAGAGCGTTGGACTAGTAGCCAGCAGCGTAGCCTAGTGGTTAGAGCGTTGGACTAGTAACCAGCAGGTAGCCTAGTGGTTAGAGCGTTGGACTAGTAACCAGCAGGTAGCCTAGTGGTTAGAGCGTTGGACTAGTAACCAGCAGGGTAGCCTAGTGGTTAGAGCGTTGGACTAGTAACCAGCAGCGTAGCCTAGTGGTTAGAGCGTTGGACTAGTAACCAGCAGCGTAGCCTAGTGGTTAGAGCGTTGGGCCAGTAACCAGCAGCGTAGCCTAGTGGTTAGAGCGTTGGACCAGTAACCAGCAGGTAGCCTAGTGCTTAGAGCATTGGACTAGTAACCAGCAGCGTAGCCTAGTGGTTAGAGCGTTGGACTAGTAACCAGCAGGGTAGCCTAGTGGTTAGAGCGTTGGACTAGTAACCAGCAGGTAGCCTAGTGGTTAGAGCGTTGTACTAGTAACCAGCAGGTAGCCTAGTGGTTAGAGCGTTGGACTAGTAACCAGCAGGGTAGCCTAGTGGTTAGAGCGTTGGACTAGTAACCAGCAGCGTAGCCTAGTGGTTAGAGCGTTGGACTAGTAACCAGCAGGGTAGCCTAGTGGTTAGAGCGTTGGACTAGTAACCAGCAGCGTAGCCTAGTGGTTAGAGCGTTGGACTAGTAACCAGCAGGTAGCCTAGTGGTTAGAGCGTTGGACTAGTAACCAGCAGGTAGCCTAGTGGTTAGAGCGTTGGACTAGTAACCAGCAGCGTAGCCTAGTGGTTAGAGCGTTGGACTAGTAACCAGCAGGGTAGCCTAGTGGTTAGAGCGTTGGACTAGTAACCAGCAGCGTAGCCTAGTGGTTAGAGCGTTGGTCTAGTAACCGAAAGGTTGCAAGTTCGAATCCCCGAGCTGACAAGGTAAAAATCTGTCGTTCTGCCCCTGAACAAGGCAGTTAACCCACTGTTCCCCGGGAGGCCGTCATTATAAATCAGAATTTGTTCTTAACTGACTTGCCTCGTTAAATAAAGGTTAAATAAAAAAATATCTAATAATGAATCTAATAATTCTATTGTAATTTCTGTACAATAGAAGATATTTAAACCCAGACAGCTTTTAGAGAAACAATTGTGAGCGATTATTATAAATAACGTTCCCTCAGTAATATTATTATAAATAACGTTCCCTCAGTAATATTATTATAAATAACGTTCCCTCAGTAATATTATTATAAATAACGTTCCCTCCCTCAGTAATATTATTATAAATAACGTTCCCTCAGTAATATTATTATAAATAACGTTCCCTCAGTAATATTATTATAAATAACGTTCCCTCCCTCAGTAATATTATTGTAAATAACGTTCCCTCAGTAATATTATTATAAATAATGTTCCCTCCCTCAGTAATATTATTATAAATAACGTTCCCTCAGTAATATTATTATAAATAACGTTCCCTCAGTAATATTATTATAAATAACGTTCCCTCAGTAATATTATTATAAATAACGTTCCCTCAGTAATATTATTATAAATAATGTTCCCTCAGTAATATTATTATAAATAACGTTCCCTCAGTAATATTATTATAAATAACGTTCCCTCAGTAATATTATTATAAATAACGTTCCCTCAGTAATATTATTATAAATAACGTTCCCTCCCTCAGTAATATTATTATAAATAACGTTCCCTCCCTCAGTAATATTATTATAAATAACGTTCCCTCAGTAATATTATTATAAATAACGTTCCCTCAGTAATATTATTATAAATAACGTTCCCTCCCTCAGTAATATTATTATAAATAACGTTCCCTCAGTAATATTATTATAAATAACGTTCCCTCAGTAATATTATTATAAATAACGTTCCCTCCCTCAGTAATATTATTATAAATAACGTTCCCTCAGTAATATTATTATAAATAACGTTCCCTCAGTAATATTATTATAAATAACGTTCCCTCCCTCAGTAATATTATTATAAATAACGTTCCCTCAGTAATATTATTATAAATAACGTTCCCTCAGTAATATTATTATAAATAACGTTCCCTCCCTCAGTAATATTATTATAAATAACGTTCCCTCAGTAATATTATTATAAATAACGTTCCCTCAGTAATATTATTATAAATAACGTTCCCTCAGTAATATTATTATAAATAACGTTCCCTCAGTAATATTATTATAAATAACGTTCCCTCAGTAATATTATTATAAATAACGTTCCCTCAGTAATATTATTATAAATAACGTTCCCTCAGTAATATTATTATAAATAACGTTCCCTCCCTCAGTAATATTATTATAAATAATGTTCCCTCAGTAATATTATTATAAATAACGTTCCCTCCCTCAGTAATATTATTATAAATAACGTTCCCTCCCTCAGTAATATTATTATAAATAACGTTCCCTCAGTAATATTATTATAAATAACGTTCCCTCAGTAATATTATTATAAATAACGTTCCCTCAGTAATATTATTATAAATAACGTTCCCTCAGTAATATTATTATAAATAACGTTCCCTCCCTCAGTAATATTATTATAAATAATGTTCCCTCAGTAATATTATTATAAATAACGTTCCCTCAGTAATATTATTATAAATAACGTTCCCTCAGTAATATTATTATAAATAATGTTCCCTCAGTAATATTATTATAAATAACGTTCCCTCAGTAATATTATTATAAATAACGTTCCCTCAGTAATATTATTATAAATAACGTTCCCTCAGTAATATTATTATAAATAACATTCACTCCCTCAGTAATATTATTATAAATAACGTTCCCTCAGTAATATTATTATAAATAACGTTCCCTCCCTCAGTAATATTATTATAAATAACGTTCCCTCAGTAATATTATTATAAATAACGTTCCCTCAGTAATATTATTATAAATAACGTTCCCTCAGTAATATTATTATAAATAAAGTTCACTCAGTAATATTATTATAAATAACGTTCACTCAGTAATATTATTATAAATAACGTTCCCTCCCTCAGTAATATTATTATAAATAACGTTCCCTCAGTAATATTATTATAAATAACGTTCCCTCAGTAATATTATTATAAATAACGTTCCCTCCCTCAGTAATATTATTATAAATAACGTTCCCTCAGTAATATTATTATAAATAACGTTCCCTCAGTAATATTATTATAAATAACGTTCCCTCAGTAATATTATTATAAATAACGTTCCCTCAGTAATATTATTATAAATAACGTTCCCTCCCTCAGTAATATTATTATAAATAACGTTCCCTCAGTAATATTATTATAAATAACGTTCCCTCAGTAATATTATTATAAATAACGTTCCCTCAGTAATATTATTATAAATAACGTTCCCTCAGTAATATTATTATAAATAACGTTCCCTCCCTCAGTAATATTATTATAAATAACGTTCCCTCAGTAATATTATTATAAATAATGTTCCCTCAGTAATATTATTATAAATAACGTTCCCTCAGTAATATTATTATAAATAACGTTCCCTCAGTAATATTATTATAAATAACGTTCCCTCAGTAATATTATTATAAATAACGTTCCCTCAGTAATATTATTATAAATAACGTTCCCTCAGTAATATTATTATAAATAACGTTCCCTCAGTAATATTATTATAAATAACGTTCCCTCAGTAATATTATTATAAATAACGTTCCCTCAGTAATATTATTATAAATAACGTTCCCTCAGTAATATTATTATAAATAACGTTCCCTCAGTAATATTATTATAAATAACGTTCCCTCCCTCAGTAATATTATTATAAATAACGTTCCCTCAGTAATATTATTATAAATAACGTTCCCTCAGTAATATTATTATAAATAACGTTCCCTCAGTAATATTATTATAAATAACGTTCCCTCAGTAATATTATTATAAATAACGTTCCCTCAGTAATATTATTATAAATAACGTTCCCTCAGTAATATTATTATAAATAACGTTCCCTCCCTCAGTAATATTATTATAAATAACGTTCCCTCCCTCAGTAATATTATTATAAATAACGTTCCCTCAGTAATATTATTATAAATAACGTTCCCTCAGTAATATTATTATAAATAACGTTCTCTCAGTAATATTATTATAAATAACGTTCCCTCCCTCAGTAATATTATTATAAATAACGTTCCCTCAGTAATATTATTATAAATAACGTTCCCTCAGTAATATTATTATAAATAACGTTCCCTCCCTCAGTAATATGATTATAAATAACGTTCCCTCAGTAATATTATTATAAATAACGTTCCCTCAGTAATATTATTATAAATAACGTTCCCTCAGTAATATTATTATAAATAACGTTCCCTCAGTAATATTATTATAAATAACGTTCCCTCAGTAATATTATTATAAATAACGTTCCCTCAGTAATATTATTATAAATAACGTTCCCTCAGTAATATTATTATAAATAACGTTCCCTCAGTAATATTATTATAAATAACGTTCCCTCCCTCAGTAATATTATTATAAATAACGTTCCCTCAGTAATATTATTATAAATAACGTTCCCTCAGTAATATTATTATAAATAACGTTCCCTCCCTCAGTAATATTATTATAAATAACGTTCACTCCCTCAGTAATATTATTATAAATAACGTTCCCTCAGTAATATTATTATAAATAACGTTCCCTCAGTAATATTATTATAAATAATGTTCCCTCAGTAATATTATTATAAATAACGTTCCCTCAGTAATATTATTATAAATAACGTTCACTCCCTCAGTAATATTATTATAAATAACGTTCCCTCAGTAATATTATTATAAATAACGTTCCCTCAGTAATATTATTATAAATAACGTTCCCTCCCTCAGTAATATTATTATAAATAACGTTCCCTCAGTAATATTATTATAAATAACGTTCCCTCAGTAATATTATTATAAATAACGTTCCCTCAGTAATATTATTATAAATAACGTTCACTCAGTAATATTATTATAAATAACGTTCCCTCAGTAATATTATTATAAATAACGTTCCCTCCCTCAGTAATATTATTATAAATAACGTTCCCTCAGTAATATTATTATAAATAACGTTCCCTCAGTAATATTATTATAAATAACGTTCCCTCAGTAATATTATTATAAATAACGTTCCCTCCCTCAGTAATATTATTATAAATAACGTTCCCTCAGTAATATTATTATAAATAACGTTCTCTCAGTAATATTATTATAAATAACGTTCCCTCAGTAATATTATTATAAATAACGTTCCCTCAGTAATATTATTATAAATAACGTTCCCTCAGTAATATTATTATAAATAACGTTCCCTCAGTAATATTATTATAAATAACGTTCCCTCCCTCAGTAATATTATTATAAATAACGTTCCCTCAGTAATATTATTATAAATAACGTTCCCTCAGTAATATTATTATAAATAACGTTCCCTCAGTAATATTATTATAAATAACGTTCCCTCAGTAATATTATTATAAATAACGTTCCCTCCCTCAGTAATATTATTATAAATAACGTTCCCTCCCTCAGTAATATTATTATAAATAACGTTCCCTCCCTCAGTAATATTATTATAAATAACGTTCCCTCAGTAATATTATTATAAATAACGTTCCCTCAGTAATATTATTATAAATAACGTTCCCTCAGTAATATTATTATAAATAACGTTCCCTCAGTAATATTATTATAAATAACGTTCCCTCAGTAATATTATTATAAATAACGTTCCCTCCCTCAGTAATATTATTATAAATAACGTTCCCTCAGTAATATTATTATAAATAACGTTCCCTCAGTAATATTATTATAAATAACGTTCCCTCAGTAATATTATTATAAATAACGTTCCCTCCCTCAGTAATATTATTATAAATAACGTTCCCTCAGTAATATTATTATAAATAACGTTCCCTCAGTAATATTATTATAAATAACGTTCCCTCCCTCAGTAATATTATTATAAATAACGTTCCCTCAGTAATATTATTATAAATAACGTTCCCTCAGTAATATTATTATAAATAACGTTCCCTCCCTCAGTAATATTATTATAAATAACGTTCCCTCCCTCAGTAATATTATTATAAATAACGTTCCCTCAGTAATATTATTATAAATAACGTTCCCTCAGTAATATTATTATAAATAACGTTCCCTCAGTAATATTATTATAAATAACGTTCCCTCAGTAATATTATTATAAATAACGTTCCCTCCCTCAGTAATATTATTATAAATAACGTTCCCTCAGTAATATTATTATAAATAACGTTCCCTCAGTAATATTATTATAAATAACGTTCCCTCAGTAATATTATTATAAATAACGTTCCCTCCCTCAGTTATATTATTATAAATAACGTTCCCTCAGTAATATTATTATAAATAACGTTCCCTCAGTAATATTATTATAAATAACGTTCCCTCTCTCAGTAATATTATTATAAATAACGTTCCCTCAGTAATATTATTATAAATAACGTTCACTCCCTCAGTAATATTATTATAAATAACGTTCCCTCCCTCAGTAATATTATTATAAATAACGTTCCCTCCCTCAGTAATATTATTATAAATAACGTTCCCTCTCTCAGTAATATTATTATAAATAACGTTCCCTCCCTCAGTAATATTATTATAAATAACGTTCCCTCAGTAATATTATTATAAATAACGTTCCCTCCCTCAGTAATATTATTATAAATAACGTTCCCTCAGTAATATTATTATAAATAACGTTCCCTCAGTAATATTATTATAAATAACGTTCCCTCAGTAATATTATTATAAATAACGTTCCCTCAGTAATATTATTATAAATAACGTTCCCTCCCTCAGTAATATTATTATAAATAACGTTCCCTCCCTCAGTAATATTATTATAAATAACGTTCCCTCAGTAATATTATTATAAATAACGTTCCCTCAGTAATATTATTATAAATAACGTTCCCTCAGTAATATTATTATAAATAACGTTCCCTCTCTCAGTAATATTATTATAAATAACGTTCCCTCCCTCAGTAATATTATTATAAATAACGTTCCCTCAGTAATATTATTATAAATAACGTTCCCTCCCTCAGTAATATTATTATAAATAACGTTCCCTCAGTAATATTATTATAAATAACGTTCCCTCAGTAATATTATTATAAATAACGTTCCCTCAGTAATATTATTATAAATAACGTTCCCTCCCTCAGTAATATTATTATAAATAACGTTCCCTCAGTAATATTATTATAAATAACGTTCCCTCAGTAATATTATTATAAATAACGTTCCCTCCCTCAGTAATATTATTATAAATAACGTTCCCTCAGTAATATTATTATAAATAACGTTCCCTCAGTAATATTATTATAAATAACGTTCCCTCCCTCAGTAATATTATTATAAATAACGTTCCCTCCCTCAGTAATATTATTATAAATAACGTTCCTCCCTCAGTAATATTATTATAAATAACGTTCCCTCCTCAGTAATATTATTATAAATAACGTTCCCTCCCTCAGTAATATTATTATAAATAACGTTCCCTCAGTAATATTATTATAAATAACGTTCCCTCCCTCAGTAATATTATTATAAATAACGTTCCCTCAGTAATATTATTATAAATAACGTTCCCTCAGTAATATTATTATAAATAACGTTCCCTCAGTAATATTATTATAAATAACGTTCCCTCAGTAATATTATTATAAATAACGTTCCCTCCCTCAGTAATATTATTATAAATAACGTTCCCTCCCTCAGTAATATTATTATAAATAACGTTCCCTCAGTAATATTATTATAAATAACGTTCCCTCAGTAATATTATTATAAATAACGTTCCCTCAGTAATATTATTATAAATAACGTTCCCTCCTCAGTAATATTATTATAAATAACGTTCCCTCCCTCAGTAATATTATTATAAATAACGTTCCCTCAGTAATATTATTATAAATAACGTTCACTCCCTCAGTAATATTATTATAAATAACGTTCCCTCAGTAATATTATTATAAATAACGTTCCCTCAGTAATATTATTATAAATAACGTTCCCTCAGTAATATTATTATAAATAACGTTCCCTCCCTCAGTAATATTATTATAAATAACGTTCCCTCAGTAATATTATTATAAATAACGTTCCCTCAGTAATATTATTATAAATAACGTTCCCTCAGTAATATTATTATAAATAACGTTCCCTCAGTAATATTATTATAAATAACGTTCCCTCAGTAATATTATTATAAATAACGTTCCCTCAGTAATATTATTATAAATAACGTTCCCTCAGTAATATTATTATAAATAACGTTCCCTCAGTAATATTATTATAAATAACGTTCCCTCAGTAATATTATTATAAATAACGTTCCCTCCCTCAGTAATATTATTATAAATAACGTTCCCTCAGTAATATTATTATAAATAACGTTCCCTCAGTAATATTATTATAAATAACGTTCCCTCAGTAATATTATTATAAATAACGTTCCCTCAGTAATATTATTATAAATAACGTTCCCTCAGTAATATTATTATAAATAACGTTCCCTCCCTCAGTAATATTATTATAAATAACGTTCCCTCAGTAATATTATTATAAATAACGTTCCCTCAGTAATATTATTATAAATAACGTTCCCTCCCTCAGTAATATTATTATAAATAACGTTCCCTCCCTCAGTAATATTATTATAAATAACGTTCCCTCAGTAATATTATTATAAATAACGTTCCCTCAGTAATATTATTATAAATAACGTTCCCTCAGTAATATTATTATAAATAACGTTCCCTCCCTCAGTAATATTATTATAAATAACGTTCCCTCAGTAATATTATTATAAATAACGTTCCCTCAGTAATATTATTATAAATAACGTTCCCTCCCTCAGTAATATTATTATAAATAACGTTCCCTCAGTAATATTATTATAAATAACGTTCCCTCAGTAATATTATTATAAATAACGTTCCCTCCCTCAGTAATATTATTATAAATAACGTTCCCTCAGTAATATTATTATAAATAACGTTCCCTCAGTAATATTATTATAAATAACGTTCCCTCAGTAATATTATTATAAATAACGTTCCCTCAGTAATATTATTATAAATAACGTTCCCTCAGTAATATTATTATAAATAACGTTCCCTCAGTAATATTATTATAAATAACGTTCCCTCCCTCAGTAATATTATTATAAATAACGTTCCCTCCCTCAGTAATATTATTATAAATAACGTTCCTCCCTCAGTAATATTATTATAAATAACGTTCCTCCCTCAGTAATATTATTATAAATAACGTTCCTCCCTCAGTAATATTATTATAAATAACGTTCTCCCTCAGTAATATTATTATAAATAACGTTCCCTCAGTAATATTATTATAAATAACGTTCCCTCAGTAATATTATTATAAATAACGTTCCCTCCCTCAGTAATATTATTATAAATAACGTTCCCTCAGTAATATTATTATAAATAACGTTCCCTCAGTAATATTATTATAAATAACGTTCCCTCAGTAATATTATTATAAATAACGTTCCCTCCCTCAGTAATATTATTATAAATAACGTTCCCTCCCTCAGTAATATTATTATAAATAACGTTCCCTCAGTAATATTATTATAAATAACGTTCCCTCAGTAATATTATTATAAATAACGTTCCCTCAGTAATATTATTATAAATAACGTTCCCTCAGTAATATTATTATAAATAACGTTCCCTCAGTAATATTATTATAAATAACGTTCCCTCAGTAATATTATTATAAATAACGTTCCCTCAGTAATATTATTATAAATAACGTTCCCTCCCTCAGTAATATTATTATAAATAACGTTCCCTCAGTAATATTATTATAAATAACGTTCCCTCAGTAATATTATTATAAATAACGTTCCCTCAGTAATATTATTATAAATAACGTTCCCTCCCTCAGTAATATTATTATAAATAACGTTCCCTCAGTAATATTATTATAAATAACGTTCCCTCAGTAATATTATTATAAATAACGTTCCCTCAGTAATATTATTATAAATAACGTTCCCTCAGTAATATTATTATAAATAACGTTCCCTCAGTAATATTATTATAAATAACGTTCACTCCCTCAGTAATATTATTATAAATAACGTTCCCTCAGTAATATTATTATAAATAACGTTCCCTCAGTAATATTATTATAAATAACGTTCCCTCCCTCAGTAATATTATTATAAATAACGTTCCCTCAGTAATATTATTATAAATAACGTTCCCTCCCTCAGTAATATTATTATAAATAACGTTCCCTCCCTCAGTAATATTATTATAAATAACGTTCCCTCAGTAATATTATTATAAATAACGTTCCCTCAGTAATATTATTATAAATAACGTTCCCTCAGTAATATTATTATAAATAACGTTCCCTCCCTCAGTAATATTATTATAAATAACGTTCCCCCTCAGTAATATTATTATAAATAACGTTCCCTCCCTCAGTAATATTATTATAAATAACGTTCCCTCAGTAATATTATTATAAATAACGTTCCCTCAGTAATATTATTATAAATAACGTTCCCTCAGTAATATTATTATAAATAACGTTCCCTCAGTAATATTATTATAAATAACGTTCCCTCAGTAATATTATTATAAATAACGTTCCCTCAGTAATATTATTATAAATAACGTTCCCTCCCTCAGTAATATTATTATAAATAACGTCCTCCCTCAGTAATATTATTATAAATAACGTTCCCTCAGTAATATTATTATAAATAACGTTCCCTCAGTAATATTATTATAAATAACGTTCCCTCAGTAATATTATTATAAATAACGTTCCCTCAGTAATATTATTATAAATAACGTTCCCTCAGTAATATTATTATAAATAACGTTCCCTCCCTCAGTAATATTATTATAAATAACGTTCCCTCAGTAATATTATTATAAATAACGTTCCCTCAGTAATATTATTATAAATAACGTTCCCTCAGTAATATTATTATAAATAACGTTCCCTCAGTAATATTATTATAAATAACGTTCCCTCAGTAATATTATTATAAATAACGTTCCTCCCTCAGTAATATTATTATAAATAACGTTCCCTCCTCAGTAATATTATTATAAATAACGTTCCCTCAGTAATATTATTATAAATAACGTTCCCTCCCTCAGTAATATTATTATAAATAACGTTCCCTCAGTAATATTATTATAAATAACGTTCCCTCAGTAATATTATTATAAATAACGTTCCCTCAGTAATATTATTATAAATAACGTTCCCTCCCTCAGTAATATTATTATAAATAACGTTCCCTCAGTAATATTATTATAAATAACGTTCCCTCAGTAATATTATTATAAATAACGTTCCCTCAGTAATATTATTATAAATAACGTTCCCTCCCTCAGTAATATTATTATAAATAACGTTCCCTCAGTAATATTATTATAAATAACGTTCCCTCAGTAATATTATTATAAATAACGTTCCCTCAGTAATATTATTATAAATAACGTTCCCTCCCTCAGTAATATTATTATAAATAACGTTCCCTCAGTAATATTATTATAAATAACGTTCCCTCAGTAATATTATTATAAATAACGTTCCCTCAGTAATATTATTATAAATAACGTTCCCTCAGTAATATTATTATAAATAACGTTCCCTCAGTAATATTATTATAAATAACGTTCCCTCCCTCAGTAATATTATTATAAATAACGTTCCCTCAGTAATATTATTATAAATAACGTTCCCTCCCTCAGTAATATTATTATAAATAACGTTCCCTCAGTAATATTATTATAAATAACGTTCCCTCCCTCAGTAATATTATTATAAATAACGTTCCCTCAGTAATATTATTATAAATAACGTTCCCTCAGTAATATTATTATAAATAACGTTCCCTCCCTCAGTAATATTATTATAAATAACGTTCCCTCAGTAATATTATTATAAATAACGTTCCCTCAGTAATATTATTATAAATAACGTTCCCTCAGTAATATTATTATAAATAACGTTCCCTCAGTAATATTATTATAAATAACGTTCCCTCAGTAATATTATTATAAATAACGTTCCCTCAGTAATATTATTATAAATAACGTTCCCTCCCTCAGTAATATTATTATAAATAACGTTCCCTCAGTAATATTATTATAAATAACGTTCCCTCCCTCAGTAATATTATTATAAATAACGTTCCCTCAGTAATATTATTATAAATAACGTTCCCTCAGTAATATTATTATAAATAACGTTCCCTCAGTAATATTATTATAAATAACGTTCCCTCAGTAATATTATTATAAATAACGTTCCCTCAGTAATATTATTATAAATAACGTTCCCTCCCTCAGTAATATTATTATAAATAACGTTCCCTCAGTAATATTATTATAAATAACGTTCCCCTCAGTAATATTATTATAAATAACGTTCCCTCAGTAATATTATTATAAATAACGTTCCCTCCCTCAGTAATATTATTATAAATAACGTTCCCTCAGTAATATTATTATAAATAACGTTCCCTCAGTAATATTATTATAAATAACGTTCCTCCCTCAGTAATATTATTATAAATAACGTTCCCTCAGTAATATTATTATAAATAACGTTCCCTCAGTAATATTATTATAAATAACGTTCCCTCAGTAATATTATTATAAATAACGTTCCCTCCCTCAGTAATATTATTATAAATAACGTTCCCTCAGTAATATTATTATAAATAACGTTCCCTCAGTAATATTATTATAAATAACGTTCCCTCCCTCAGTAATATTATTATAAATAACGTTCCCTCAGTAATATTATTATAAATAACGTTCCCTCAGTAATATTATTATAAATAACGTTCCCTCAGTAATATTATTATAAATAACGTTCCCTCCCTCAGTAATATTATTATAAATAACGTTCCCTCAGTAATATTATTATAAATAACGTTCCCTCAGTAATATTATTATAAATAACGTTCCCTCAGTAATATTATTATAAATAACGTTCCCTCCCTCAGTAATATTATTATAAATAACGTTCCCTCAGTAATATTATTATAAATAACGTTCCCTCAGTAATATTATTATAAATAACGTTCCCTCAGTAATATTATTATAAATAACGTTCCCTCAGTAATATTATTATAAATAACGTTCCCTCCCTCAGTAATATTATTATAAATAACGTTCCCTCCCTCAGTAATATTATTATAAATAACGTTCCCTCAGTAATATTATTATAAATAACGTTCCCTCAGTAATATTATTATAAATAACGTTCCCCTCAGTAATATTATTATAAATAACGTTCCCTCAGTAATATTATTATAAATAACGTTCCCTCAGTAATATTATTATAAATAACGTTCCTCCCTCAGTAATATTATTATAAATAACGTTCCCTCAGTAATATTATTATAAATAACGTTCCCTCAGTAATATTATTATAAATAACGTTCCCTCAGTAATATTATTATAAATAACGTTCCTCCCTCAGTAATATTATTATAAATAACGTTCCCTCAGTAATATTATTATAAATAACGTTCCCTCAGTAATATTATTATAAATAACGTTCCCTCAGTAATATTATTATAAATAACGTTCCCTCCTCAGTAATATTATTATAAATAACGTTCCCTCAGTAATATTATTATAAATAACGTTCCCTCAGTAATATTATTATAAATAACGTTCCCTCAGTAATATTATTATAAATAACGTTCCCTCCCTCAGTAATATTATTATAAATAACGTTCCCTCAGTAATATTATTATAAATAACGTTCCCTCAGTAATATTATTATAAATAACGTTCCCTCAGTAATATTATTATAAATAACGTTCCCTCAGTAATATTATTATAAATAACGTTCCCTCAGTAATATTATTATAAATAACGTTCCCTCCCTCAGTAATATTATTATAAATAACGTTCCCTCAGTAATATTATTATAAATAACGTTCCCTCAGTAATATTATTATAAATAACGTTCCCTCAGTAATATTATTATAAATAACGTTCCTCCCTCAGTAATATTATTATAAATAACGTTCCCTCCTCAGTAATATTATTATAAATAACGTTCCCTCAGTAATATTATTATAAATAACGTTCCCTCAGTAATATTATTATAAATAACGTTCCCTCCCTCAGTAATATTATTATAAATAACGTTCCCTCAGTAATATTATTATAAATAACGTTCCCTCAGTAATATTATTATAAATAACGTTCCCTCAGTAATATTATTATAAATAACGTTCCCTCAGTAATATTATTATAAATAACGTTCCCTCCCTCAGTAATATTATTATAAATAACGTTCCCTCAGTAATATTATTATAAATAACGTTCCCTCAGTAATATTATTATAAATAACGTTCCCTCAGTAATATTATTATAAATAACGTTCCCTCCCTCAGTAATATTATTATAAATAACGTTCCCTCAGTAATATTATTATAAATAACGTTCCCTCAGTAATATTATTATAAATAACGTTCCCTCAGTAATATTATTATAAATAACGTTCCCTCAGTAATATTATTATAAATAACGTTCCCTCAGTAATATTATTATAAATAACGTTCCCTCCCTCAGTAATATTATTATAAATAACGTTCCCTCAGTAATATTATTATAAATAACGTTCCCTCAGTAATATTATTATAAATAACGTTCCCTCAGTAATATTATTATAAATAACGTTCCTCCCTCAGTAATATTATTATAAATAACGTTCCCTCAGTAATATTATTATAAATAACGTTCCCTCAGTAATATTATTATAAATAACGTTCCCTCCCTCAGTAATATTATTATAAATAACGTTCCCTCAGTAATATTATTATAAATAACGTTCCCTCAGTAATATTATTATAAATAACGTTCCCTCCCTCAGTAATATTATTATAAATAACGTTCCCTCCCTCAGTAATATTATTATAAATAACGTTCCCTCAGTAATATTATTATAAATAACGTTCCCTCAGTAATATTATTATAAATAACGTTCCCTCAGTAATATTATTATAAATAACGTTCCCTCAGTAATATTATTATAAATAACGTTCCCTCCCTCAGTAATATTATTATAAATAACGTTCCCTCAGTAATATTATTATAAATAACGTTCCCTCAGTAATATTATTATAAATAACGTTCCCTCTCAGTAATATTATTATAAATAACGTTCCCTCCCTCAGTAATATTATTATAAATAACGTTCCCTCAGTAATATTATTATAAATAACGTTCCCTCCCTCAGTAATATTATTATAAATAACGTTCCCTCAGTAATATTATTATAAATAACGTTCCCTCCTCAGTAATATTATTATAAATAACGTTCCCTCAGTAATATTATTATAAATAACGTTCCCTCCCTCAGTAATATTATTATAAATAACGTTCCTCCCTCAGTAATATTATTATAAATAACGTTCCCTCAGTAATATTATTATAAATAACGTTCCCTCAGTAATATTATTATAAATAACGTTCCCTCCCTCAGTAATATTATTATAAATAACGTTCCCTCAGTAATATTATTATAAATAACGTTCCCTCAGTAATATTATTATAAATAACGTTCCCTCAGTAATATTATTATAAATAACGTTCCCTCAGTAATATTATTATAAATAACGTTCCCTCCCTCAGTAATATTATTATAAATAACGTTCCCTCAGTAATATTATTATAAATAACGTTCCCTCAGTAATATTATTATAAATAACGTTCCCTCAGTAATATTATTATAAATAACGTTCCCTCCCTCAGTAATATTATTATAAATAACGTTCCCTCAGTAATATTATTATAAATAACGTTCCCTCAGTAATATTATTATAAATAACGTTCCCTCAGTAATATTATTATAAATAACGTTCCCTCAGTAATATTATTATAAATAACGTTCCCTCAGTAATATTATTATAAATAACGTTCCCTCCCTCAGTAATATTATTATAAATAACGTTCCCTCAGTAATATTATTATAAATAACGTTCCCTCAGTAATATTATTATAAATAACGTTCCCTCAGTAATATTATTATAAATAACGTTCCCTCCCTCAGTAATATTATTATAAATAACGTTCCCTCAGTAATATTATTATAAATAACGTTCCCTCAGTAATATTATTATAAATAACGTTCCCTCCCTCAGTAATATTATTATAAATAACGTTCCCTCAGTAATATTATTATAAATAACGTTCCCTCAGTAATATTATTATAAATAACGTTCCCTCCCTCAGTAATATTATTATAAATAACGTTCCCTCCCTCAGTAATATTATTATAAATAACGTTCCCTCAGTAATATTATTATAAATAACGTTCCCTCAGTAATATTATTATAAATAACGTTCCTCCTCAGTAATATTATTATAAATAACGTTCCCTCAGTAATATTATTATAAATAACGTTCCCTCCCTCAGTAATATTATTATAAATAACGTTCCCTCAGTAATATTATTATAAATAACGTTCCCTCAGTAATATTATTATAAATAACGTTCCCTCCTCAGTAATATTATTATAAATAACGTTCCCTCCCTCAGTAATATTATTATAAATAACGTTCCCTCAGTAATATTATTATAAATAACGTTCCCTCCCTCAGTAATATTATTATAAATAACGTTCCCTCAGTAATATTATTATAAATAACGTTCCCCTCAGTAATATTATTATAAATAACGTTCCCTCAGTAATATTATTATAAATAACGTTCCCTCCTCAGTAATATTATTATAAATAACGTTCCCCCTCAGTAATATTATTATAAATAACGTTCCCTCAGTAATATTATTATAAATAACGTTCCTCCTCAGTAATATTATTATAAATAACGTTCCCTCAGTAATATTATTATAAATAACGTTCCCTCAGTAATATTATTATAAATAACGTTCCCTCAGTAATATTATTATAAATAACGTTCCCTCCCTCAGTAATATTATTATAAATAACGTTCCCTCAGTAATATTATTATAAATAACGTTCCCTCAGTAATATTATTATAAATAACGTTCCCTCAGTAATATTATTATAAATAACGTTCCCTCAGTAATATTATTATAAATAACGTTCCCTCAGTAATATTATTATAAATAACGTTCCCTCAGTAATATTATTATAAATAACGTTCCCTCAGTAATATTATTATAAATAACGTTCCCTCAGTAATATTATTATAAATAACGTTCCCTCAGTAATATTATTATAAATAACGTTCCCTCCCTCAGTAATATTATTATAAATAACGTTCCCTCAGTAATATTATTATAAATAACGTTCCCTCAGTAATATTATTATAAATAACGTTCCCTCAGTAATATTATTATAAATAACGTTCCCTCAGTAATATTATTATAAATAACGTTCCCTCCTCAGTAATATTATTATAAATAACGTTCCCTCAGTAATATTATTATAAATAACGTTCCCTCAGTAATATTATTATAAATAACGTTCCCTCAGTAATATTATTATAAATAACGTTCCCTCAGTAATATTATTATAAATAACGTTCCCTCAGTAATATTATTATAAATAACGTTCCCTCAGTAATATTATTATAAATAACGTTCCCTCCCTCAGTAATATTATTATAAATAACGTTCCCTCAGTAATATTATTATAAATAACGTTCCCTCAGTAATATTATTATAAATAACGTTCCCTCCTCAGTAATATTATTATAAATAACGTTCCCTCAGTAATATTATTATAAATAACGTTCCCTCAGTAATATTATTATAAATAACGTTCCCTCAGTAATATTATTATAAATAACGTTCCCTCAGTAATATTATTATAAATAACGTTCCTCCCTCAGTAATATTATTATAAATAACGTTCCTCCCTCAGTAATATTATTATAAATAACGTTCCCTCAGTAATATTATTATAAATAACGTTCCCTCAGTAATATTATTATAAATAACGTTCCCTCAGTAATATTATTATAAATAACGTTCCCTCCCTCAGTAATATTATTATAAATAACGTTCCCTCAGTAATATTATTATAAATAACGTTCCCTCAGTAATATTATTATAAATAACGTTCCCTCCCTCAGTAATATTATTATAAATAACGTTCCCTCAGTAATATTATTATAAATAACGTTCCCTCAGTAATATTATTATAAATAACGTTCCCTCCCTCAGTAATATTATTATAAATAACGTTCCCTCAGTAATATTATTATAAATAACGTTCCCTCCCTCAGTAATATTATTATAAATAACGTTCCCTCAGTAATATTATTATAAATAACGTTCCCCTCAGTAATATTATTATAAATAACGTTCCCTCCCTCAGTAATATTATTATAAATAACGTTCCTCCTCAGTAATATTATTATAAATAACGTTCCTCCCTCAGTAATATTATTATAAATAACGTTCCTCCCTCAGTAATATTATTATAAATAACGTTCCCTCAGTAATATTATTATAAATAACGTTCCCCCTCAGTAATATTATTATAAATAACGTTCCTCCCTCAGTAATATTATTATAAATAACGTTCCCTCAGTAATATTATTATAAATAACGTTCCCTCAGTAATATTATTATAAATAACGTTCCCTCAGTAATATTATTATAAATAACGTTCCCTCAGTAATATTATTATAAATAACGTTCCCTCCCTCAGTAATATTATTATAAATAACGTTCCCTCCCTCAGTAATATTATTATAAATAACGTTCCTCCCTCAGTAATATTATTATAAATAACGTTCCCTCAGTAATATTATTATAAATAACGTTCCCTCAGTAATATTATTATAAATAACGTTCCCTCAGTAATATTATTATAAATAACGTTCCCTCCCTCAGTAATATTATTATAAATAACGTTCCCTCAGTAATATTATTATAAATAACGTTCCCTCAGTAATATTATTATAAATAACGTTCCCTCAGTAATATTATTATAAATAACGTTCCCTCAGTAATATTATTATAAATAACGTTCCCTCAGTAATATTATTATAAATAACGTTCCCTCAGTAATATTATTATAAATAACGTTCCCTCAGTAATATTATTATAAATAACGTTCCCTCCCTCAGTAATATTATTATAAATAACGTTCCCTCAGTAATATTATTATAAATAACGTTCCCTCAGTAATATTATTATAAATAACGTTCCCTCAGTAATATTATTATAAATAACGTTCCCTCCCTCAGTAATATTATTATAAATAACGTTCCCTCAGTAATATTATTATAAATAACGTTCCCTCAGTAATATTATTATAAATAACGTTCCCTCAGTAATATTATTATAAATAACGTTCCCTCAGTAATATTATTATAAATAACGTTCCCTCAGTAATATTATTATAAATAACGTTCCCTCCTCAGTAATATTATTATAAATAACGTTCCCCTCAGTAATATTATTATAAATAACGTTCCCTCAGTAATATTATTATAAATAACGTTCCCTCCCTCAGTAATATTATTATAAATAACGTTCCCTCAGTAATATTATTATAAATAACGTTCCCTCCCTCAGTAATATTATTATAAATAACGTTCCCTCAGTAATATTATTATAAATAACGTTCCCTCCCTCAGTAATATTATTATAAATAACGTTCCTCCCTCAGTAATATTATTATAAATAACGTTCCCTCAGTAATATTATTATAAATAACGTTCCTCCCTCAGTAATATTATTATAAATAACGTTCCCTCAGTAATATTATTATAAATAACGTTCCCTCAGTAATATTATTATAAATAACGTTCCCTCAGTAATATTATTATAAATAACGTTCCCTCCCTCAGTAATATTATTATAAATAACGTTCCCTCAGTAATATTATTATAAATAACGTTCCCTCAGTAATATTATTATAAATAACGTTCCCTCAGTAATATTATTATAAATAACGTTCCCTCAGTAATATTATTATAAATAACGTTCCCTCAGTAATATTATTATAAATAACGTTCCCTCAGTAATATTATTATAAATAACGTTCCCTCAGTAATATTATTATAAATAACGTTCCCTCAGTAATATTATTATAAATAACGTTCCCTCAGTAATATTATTATAAATAACGTTCCCTCCCTCAGTAATATTATTATAAATAACGTTCCCTCAGTAATATTATTATAAATAACGTTCCCTCAGTAATATTATTATAAATAACGTTCCCTCAGTAATATTATTATAAATAACGTTCCCTCAGTAATATTATTATAAATAACGTTCCCCCCTCAGTAATATTATTATAAATAACGTTCCCTCAGTAATATTATTATAAATAACGTTCCCTCAGTAATATTATTATAAATAACGTTCCCTCAGTAATATTATTATAAATAACGTTCCCTCAGTAATATTATTATAAATAACGTTCCCTCAGTAATATTATTATAAATAACGTTCCCTCAGTAATATTATTATAAATAACGTTCCCTCCCTCAGTAATATTATTATAAATAACGTTCCCTCAGTAATATTATTATAAATAACGTTCCCTCAGTAATATTATTATAAATAACGTTCCCCCTCAGTAATATTATTATAAATAACGTTCCCTCAGTAATATTATTATAAATAACGTTCCCTCAGTAATATTATTATAAATAACGTTCCCTCAGTAATATTATTATAAATAACGTTCCCTCAGTAATATTATTATAAATAACGTTCCCTCCCTCAGTAATATTATTATAAATAACGTTCCCTCCCTCAGTAATATTATTATAAATAACGTTCCCTCAGTAATATTATTATAAATAACGTTCCCTCAGTAATATTATTATAAATAACGTTCCCTCAGTAATATTATTATAAATAACGTTCCCTCCCTCAGTAATATTATTATAAATAACGTTCCCCTCAGTAATATTATTATAAATAACGTTCCCTCAGTAATATTATTATAAATAACGTTCCTCCCTCAGTAATATTATTATAAATAACGTTCCCTCCTCAGTAATATTATTATAAATAACGTTCCCTCAGTAATATTATTATAAATAACGTTCCTCCCTCAGTAATATTATTATAAATAACGTTCCCTCAGTAATATTATTATAAATAACGTTCCCTCCCTCAGTAATATTATTATAAATAACGTTCCCTCAGTAATATTATTATAAATAACGTTCCTCCCTCAGTAATATTATTATAAATAACGTTCCTCCTCAGTAATATTATTATAAATAACGTTCCCCTCAGTAATATTATTATAAATAACGTTCCTCCCTCAGTAATATTATTATAAATAACGTTCCTCCCTCAGTAATATTATTATAAATAACGTTCCTCCCTCAGTAATATTATTATAAATAACGTTCTCCCTCAGTAATATTATTATAAATAACGTTCCCTCCCTCAGTAATATTATTATAAATAACGTTCCCTCAGTAATATTATTATAAATAACGTTCCCTCAGTAATATTATTATAAATAACGTTCCCTCAGTAATATTATTATAAATAACGTTCCCTCAGTAATATTATTATAAATAACGTTCCCCCTCAGTAATATTATTATAAATAACGTTCCCTCCCTCAGTAATATTATTATAAATAACGTTCCTCCCTCAGTAATATTATTATAAATAACGTTCCCTCAGTAATATTATTATAAATAACGTTCCCTCAGTAATATTATTATAAATAACGTTCCCTCAGTAATATTATTATAAATAACGTTCCCTCCCTCAGTAATATTATTATAAATAACGTTCCCTCAGTAATATTATTATAAATAACGTTCCCTCCCTCAGTAATATTATTATAAATAACGTTCCCTCAGTAATATTATTATAAATAACGTTCCCTCAGTAATATTATTATAAATAACGTTCCCTCAGTAATATTATTATAAATAACGTTCCCTCAGTAATATTATTATAAATAACGTTCCCTCAGTAATATTATTATAAATAACGTTCCCTCAGTAATATTATTATAAATAACGTTCCCTCAGTAATATTATTATAAATAACGTTCCTCCCTCAGTAATATTATTATAAATAACGTTCCCTCAGTAATATTATTATAAATAACGTTCCCTCAGTAATATTATTATAAATAACGTTCCCTCAGTAATATTATTATAAATAACGTTCCCTCCCTCAGTAATATTATTATAAATAACGTTCCCTCAGTAATATTATTATAAATAACGTTCCCTCAGTAATATTATTATAAATAACGTTCCCTCAGTAATATTATTATAAATAACGTTCCCTCAGTAATATTATTATAAATAACGTTCCCTCAGTAATATTATTATAAATAACGTTCACTCCCTCAGTAATATTATTATAAATAACGTTCCCTCAGTAATATTATTATAAATAACGTTCCCTCAGTAATATTATTATAAATAACGTTCCCTCCCTCAGTAATATTATTATAAATAACGTTCCCTCAGTAATATTATTATAAATAACGTTCCCTCCCTCAGTAATATTATTATAAATAACGTTCCCTCAGTAATATTATTATAAATAACGTTCCCTCAGTAATATTATTATAAATAACGTTCCCTCAGTAATATTATTATAAATAACGTTCCCTCAGTAATATTATTATAAATAACGTTCCCTCCCTCAGTAATATTATTATAAATAACGTTCCCTCAGTAATATTATTATAAATAACGTTCCCTCCCTCAGTAATATTATTATAAATAACGTTCCCTCAGTAATATTATTATAAATAACGTTCCCTCAGTAATATTATTATAAATAACGTTCCCTCAGTAATATTATTATAAATAACGTTCCCTCAGTAATATTATTATAAATAACGTTCCCTCCCTCAGTAATATTATTATAAATAACGTTCCCTCCCTCAGTAATATTATTATAAATAACGTTCACTCCCTCAGTAATATTATTATAAATAACGTTCCCTCAGTAATATTATTATAAATAACGTTCCCTCAGTAATATTATTATAAATAACGTTCCCTCAGTAATATTATTATAAATAACGTTCCCTCCCTCAGTAATATTATTATAAATAACGTTCCCTCAGTAATATTATTATAAATAACGTTCCCTCAGTAATATTATTATAAATAACGTTCCCTCAGTAATATTATTATAAATAACGTTCCCTCAGTAATATTATTATAAATAACGTTCCCTCAGTAATATTATTATAAATAACGTTCCCTCAGTAATATTATTATAAATAACGTTCCCTCCCTCAGTAATATTATTATAAATAACGTTCCCTCAGTAATATTATTATAAATAACGTTCCCTCCCTCAGTAATATTATTATAAATAACGTTCCCTCAGTAATATTATTATAAATAACGTTCCCTCAGTAATATTATTATAAATAACGTTCCCTCAGTAATATTATTATAAATAACGTTCCCTCAGTAATATTATTATAAATAACGTTCCCTCAGTAATATTATTATAAATAACGTTCCCTCAGTAATATTATTATAAATAACGTTCCTCCCTCAGTAATATTATTATAAATAACGTTCCCTCAGTAATATTATTATAAATAACGTTCCCTCAGTAATATTATTATAAATAACGTTCCCTCAGTAATATTATTATAAATAACGTTCCCTCAGTAATATTATTATAAATAACGTTCCCTCAGTAATATTATTATAAATAACGTTCACTCCCTCAGTAATATTATTATAAATAACGTTCCCTCAGTAATATTATTATAAATAACGTTCCCTCAGTAATATTATTATAAATAACGTTCCCTCCCTCAGTAATATTATTATAAATAACGTTCCCTCAGTAATATTATTATAAATAACGTTCCCTCCCTCAGTAATATTATTATAAATAACGTTCCCTCAGTAATATTATTATAAATAACGTTCCCTCCCTCAGTAATATTATTATAAATAACGTTCCCTCAGTAATATTATTATAAATAACGTTCCCTCCCTCAGTAATATTATTATAAATAACGTTCACTCTCACTAGTTAGTAATATACCCCTGGTGAACTAGTCCTTAGTTAGTAATATACCCCTGGTGAACTAGTCCTTAGTTAGTAATATACCCCTGGTTAACTAGTCCTTAGTTAGTAATATACCCCTGGTGAACTAGTCCTTAGTTAGTAATATACCCCTGGTGAACTAGTCCTTAGTTAGTAATATACCCCTGGTGAACTAGTCCTTAGTTAGTAATATACCCCTGGTGAACTAGTCCTTAGTCAGTAATATACCCCTGGTGAACTAGTCCTTAGTTAGTAATATACCCCTGGTGAACTAGTCCTTAGTTAGTAATATACCCCTGGTGAACTAGTCCTTAGTTAGTAATATACCCCTGGTGAACTAGTCCTTAGTTAGTAATATACCCCTGGTGAACTAGTCCTTAGTAATATACCCCTGGTGAACTAGTCCTTAGTTAGTAATATACCCCTGGTGAACTAGTCCTTAGTTAGTAATATACCCCTGGTGAACTAGTCCTCAGTAATATACCCCTGGTTAACTAGTCCTCAGTAATATACCCCTGGTGAACTAGTCCTTAGTCAGTAATATACCCCTGGTGAACTAGTCCTTAGTCAGTAATATACCCCTGGTGAACTAGTCCTTAGTTAGTAATATACCCCTGGTGAACTAGTCCTTAGTTAGTAATATACCCCTGGTGAACTAGTCCTTAGTAATATACCCCTGGTGAACTAGTCCTTAGTTAGTAATATACCCCTGGTGAACTAGTCCTTAGTTAGTAATATACCCCTGGTGAACTAGTCCTTAGTAATATACCCCTGGTGAACTAGTCCTTAGTTAGTAATATACCCCTGGTGAACTAGTCCTTAGTTAGTAATATACCCCTGGTGAACTAGTCCTTAGTTAGTAATATACCCCTGGTGAACTAGTCCTTAGTTAGTAATATACCCCTGGTGAACTAGTCCTTAGTTAGTAATATACCCCTGGTGAACTAGTCCTTAGTTAGTAATATACCCCTGGTGAACTAGTCCTTAGTTAGTAATATACCCCTGGTGAACTAGTCCTTAGTAATATACCCCTGGTGAACTAGTCCTTAGTTAGTAATATACCCCTGGTTAACTAGTCCTTAGTTAGTAATATACCCCTGGTGAACTAGTCCTTAGTTAGTAATATACCCCTGGTGAACTAGTCCTTAGTAATATACCCCTGGTGAACTAGTCCTTAGTTAGTAATATACCCCTGGTGAACTAGTCCTTAGTAATATACCCCTGGTGAACTAGTCCTTAGTTAGTAATATACCCCTGGTGAACTAGTCCTTAGTTAGTAATATACCCCTGGTGAACTAGTCCTTAGTTAGTAATAGACCCCTGGTGAACTAGTCCTTAGTTAGTAATATACCCCTGGTGAACTAGTCCTTAGTTAGTAATATACCCCTGGTGAACTAGTCCTTAGTTAGTAATATACCCCTGGTGAACTAGTCCTTAGTTAGTAATATACCCCTGGTGAACTAGTCCTTAGTTAGTAATATACCCCTGGTGAACTAGTCCTTAGTTAGTAATATACCCCTGGTGAACTAGTCCTTAGTTAGTAATATACCCCTGGTGAACTAGTCCTTAGTCAGTAATATACCCCTGGTGAACTAGTCCTTAGTTAGTAATATACCCCTGGTGAACTAGTCCTTAGTTAGTAATATACCCCTGGTGAACTAGTCCTTAGTTAGTAATATACCCCTGGTGAACTAGTCCTTAGTTAGTAATATACCCCTGGTGAACTAGTCCTTAGTAATATACCCCTGGTGAACTAGTCCTCAGTAATATACCCCTGGTTAACTAGTCCTTAGTAATAATGTTCTCTCCCATAGAAACTAGTTATTATCTGACTGCAGCGTTTTGTTTTCAGACGGAGGGTGTTTGTTCCAACGACAGCAGCGTCTTCATTCAGACGGTCACCTCTGACCACACCTCTCCAGAGCCTCTCTGCCAATCACAGCTGGTTGTGGAGATGCAGGGGGAGGAGCCTGAGCAGAACTTCCTGATTGGTTCCTCAGAAGGCGGAGCCACCGAGACTCCGGAGCCAATGACAGACAGTTTTACTGCCACGGTCCTGGACGCTCCCTCTCAGGAGGAGCAGGTGGTGGATTCTGGGATAGCGAAGGGGGCGGTGCTTATCGTTTCTCCTACAAATGTCAGCAGCACACTGACAGGTACACACACACACACACCCTCACACACTCTCACACACACACACCCTCACACACACACACACCCTCACACACACACACACACACACCTACACACAAACTCACTCTCTCATCCTCCTCCTCTTCTCTCTCATCCTCCTCTCTCTCTCATCCTCCTCCTCTCTCATCCTCCTCCTCTCTCATCCTCCTCTCACTCTCTCATCCTCCTCCTCTCCTCTCATCCTCCTCCTCCTCTCTCATCCTCCTCTTCTCTCATCCTCCTCCTCTTCTCTCTCTCATCCTCCTCTCTCATCCTCCTCTATTCTCTCTCCTCTCTCATCCTCCTCTCACTCTCTCATCCTCCTCCTCTCCTCTCATCCTCCTCCTCCTCTCTCATCCTCCTCCTCTCTCATCCTCCTCCTCTCTCATCCTCCTCCTCTCACTCTCTCATCCTCCTCCTCTCCTCTCATCCTCCTCCTCCTCTCTCATCCTCCTCTTCTCTCATCCTCCTCTATTCTCTCTCCTCTCTCATCCTCCTCTCACTCTCTCATCCTCCTCCTCTTCTCTCATCCTCCTCCTCTTCTCTCATCCTCCTCCTCTTCTCTCATCCTCCTCTCACTCTCTCATCCTCCTCCTCTTCTCCCTCTCCTCCTCTTCTCTCATCCTCCTCCTCTTCTCTCTCTCCTCCTCCTCTCTCATCCTCCTCCTCTTCTCTCTCATCCTCCTCCTCTTCTCTCTCATCCTCCTCCTCCTCTCTCATCCTCCTCCTCCTCTCTCATCCTCCTCCTCTTCTCTCATCCTCCTCCTCCTCTCTCATCCTCCTCCTCTTCTCTCCTTCAGATCTGATCCTTGAGAACCAGGATGTCTCTGACTGAGCTGGATAACATCATCACTGATGGAGCCAATCGAACAGCAGAGTGGACATGTCATCATTTTGGACATTATTTCTGATTGGCTGAGTTGGCCATTAAGCCCCTCCCCTTTAAATGTTCTCTTTGGTCAGAGGTGAGACTATGACATCATCATGGGCTCCTGTGGGGGCCGGCCTGACCGTGTGTGTGTGTGTGTGTGTGTGTGTGTGTGTGTGTGTGAGAGGGTGTGTGTTGCAGAACGGTCTTTCCAAACTGTCCGTTCTATGTACTTCATAAAGCCTGCAGCCAGAGCCACACTGAGTGGACTAAGCACTTCCTAATATTGAGTTGCAACCCCAAGTCTCAATTGTCTGAAAGCTTAAAAATCCTTCTTTAACCTGTCTCCTCCCCTTCATCTACACTGATTGAAGTGGATTTAACAAGTGACATCAATAAGGGATCATATCTTTCACCTGGATTCACCTGGTCAGTCCGTCATGGATAGAGCAGGTGTTCTTAATGTTTTGTCCACTCAGTGTGGTAGATTCTCTGGCCGCTCCGCCTCAGAACAGCACCCTACAGTTTCTAGGTCCCGGTGTTTTCTGTTGTAACCGTCGGCCTGCTGACCACACGAACAACAGGACAGATTCATCTGACACTGTGAATTATATCTGCATTTACTTTTATTTATGTGTAATTAAAAACTTCCACAGTTGCTAATCCGGTGTGTTTCAGTACCGTCTGTCGATCGTCCGACACTTTATCCCCGGTTATACCTGCTCCTTTGTCCTGATCTGTCCCACATTCTGATTTAATGTGTCCCATATTCTGAAATAGCATGGGGGGGGACATGTCCCATATTCTGAAATAGCATGGGGGGGGACATGTCCCATATTCTGAAATAGCATGGGGGGGGGACATGTCCCATATTCTGAAATAGCATGGGGGGGGGACATGTCCCATATTCTGAAATAGCATGGGGGGGGACATGTCCCATATTCTGAAATAGCATGGGGGTGGACATGTCCCATATTCTGAAATAGCATGGGGGTGGACATGTCCCATATTCTGAAATAGCATGGGGGTGGACATGTCCCATATTCTGAAATAGCATGGGGGTGGACATGTCCCATATTCTGAAATAGCATGGGGGTGGACATGTCCCATATTCTGAAATAGCATGGGGGGGGACATGTCCCATATTCTGAAATAGCATGGGGGGGGACATGTCCCATATTCTGAAATAGCATGGGGGGGGACATGTCCCATATTCTGAAATAGCATGGGGGTGGACATGTCCCATATTCTGAAATAGCATGGGGGTGGACATGTCCCATATTCTGAAATAGCATGGGGGTGGACATGTCCCATATTCTGAAATAGCATGGGGGGTGGACATGTCCCATATTCTGAAATAGCATGGGGGGGGACATGTCCCATATTCTGAAATAGCATGGGGGGGGACATGTCCCATATTCTGAAATAGCATGGGGGTGGACATGTCCCATATTCTGAAATAGCATGGGGGTGGACATGTCCCATATTCTGAAATAGCATGGGGGTGGACATGTCCCATATTCTGAAATAGCATGGGGGTGGACATGTCCCATATTCTGAAATAGCATGGGGGGGGACATGTCCCATATTCTGAAATAGCATGGGGTGCAGCTTCCACTGGGGGATGGGGGGGACATGTCCCATATTCTGAAATAGCATGGGGGTGGACATGTCCCATATTCTGAAATAGCATGGGGGGGACATGTCCCATATTCTGAAATAGCATGGGGGGTGGACATGTCCCATATTCTGAAATAGCATCGGGGTGGACATGTCCCATATTCTGAAATAGCATGGGGGTGGACATGTCCCATATTCTGAAATAGCATGGGGGGTGGACATGTCCCATATTCTGAAATAGCATGGGGGTGGACATGTCCCATATTCTGAAATAGCATGGGGGTGGACATGTCCCATATTCTGAAATAGCATGGGGTGCAGCTTCCACTGGGGAATTGGGGGGGACTGAGGGGTGGGATGGGCTGAGAGGGACTGAGGGGTGGGATGGGCTGAGTGGCTGAGGGGTGGGATGGGCTGAGTGGCTGAGGGGCGGGATGGGCTGAGGGGTGGGATGGGCTGAGAGGGGGAATGGGGGAGAGTGGCTGAGGGGTGGGATGGGCTGAGTGGCTGAGGGGCGGGATGGGCTGAGGGGTGGGATGGGCTGAGAGGCGGGATGGGCTGAGAGGGGCGGGATGGGCTGAGAGGGGCGGGATGGGGGAGAGTGGCTGAGGGGTGGGATGGGCTGAGAGGGACTGAGGGGTGGGATGGGCTGAGTGGCTGAGGGGTGGGATGGGCTGAGGGGTGGGATGGGCTGAGAGTGGCTGAGGGGTGGGATTACGGAGTTGATGTTTGGTAATGAATTATTATGTAAATGCTTTATATAAAGGTACCATGTTTGCTAAATGTGTGTGTAAAATGTAGCAGAAAAGCTGTGAAAACACAATGTATTTGTCCTCTGAAGAGGGGGGTGGTGAATGGGTTAATAATATATTTTTTAAAGATAATCCATCCACCTGACAGGTGTGGCATGTCATGAAGCTGATTAAACAGCATGATCACTACACAGGTGCACCTTGTGCTGGGGACAATAAAAGGCAACTCTAAAGTGTGCAGTTTTGTCACAACTCGATGCCACAGAGGTCTCAAGTTGAGGAAGCGTACAATTGGCATGCTGACGGCAAAAATGTCCACCAAAGCTGTTGCCAGAAAATGTAATGTTACTTTCTCTACCATAAGCCATTTTAGAGAATGTGGCAGTACATCCATTTGGTTTGCTGATGTCAATGTTGTGAACAGAGCGCCCCATGGTGGAGGTGTGGGGTTATGGTATGGGCCCCATGGTGGAGGTGTGGGGTTATGGTATGGGCCCCATGGTGGTGGAGGTGGGGTTATGGTATGGGCCCCATGGTGGTGGAGATGTGGGGTTATGGTATGGGCCCCATGGTGGAGGTGGGGTTATGGTATGGGCCCCATGGTGGCGGTGGGGTTATGGTATGGGCCCCATGGTGGAGGTGGGGTTATGGTATGGGCCCCATGGTGGAGGTGGGGTATGGGCCCCATGGTGGCAGTGGGGTTATGGTATGGGCCCCATGGTGGAGGTGGGGTTATGGTATGGGCCCCATGGTGGAGATGTGGTTATGGTATGGGCCCCATGGTGGAGGTGGGGTATGGGCCCCATGGTGGTGGAGGTGGGGTTATGGTATGGGCCCCATGGTGGTGGAGGTGGGGTATGGGCCCCATGGTGGTGGAGGTGGGGTTATGGTATGGGCCCCATGGTGGAGATGTGGGGTTATGGTATAGGCCCCATGGTGGAGTTGGGGTTATGGTATGGGCCCCATGGTGGAGGTGGGGTTATGGTATGGGCCCCATGGTGGCAGTGGGGTTAGGGTGTGGTATGGACCTCATGGTGGAGGTGGGGTTATGGTATGGGCCCCATGGTGGGGTTAGGGTGTGGTATGGGCCCCATGGTGGAGGTGGGGTTTATGGTATGGGCCCCATGGTGGAGGTGGGGTTATGGTATGGGCCCCATGGTGGCAGTGGGGTTATGGTATGGGCCCCATGGTGGAGGTGGGGATATGGTATGGGCCCCATGGTGGAGATGTGGGGATATGGTATGGGCCCCATGGTGGAGATGTGGGGTTATGGTATGGGCCCCATGGTGGAGATGTGGGGTTATGGTATGGGCCCCATGGTGGAGATGTGGGGTTATGGTATGGGCCCCATGGTGGAGGTGGGGTTTATGGTATGGGCCCCATGGTGGAGGTGGGGTTTATGGTATGGGCCCCATGGTGGAGGTGGGGTTTATGGTATGGGCCCCATGGTGGAGGTGGGTTTATGGTATGGGCCCGATGGTGGAGGTGGGGTTTATGGTATGGGCACCATGGTGGAGGTGGGGATATGGTATGGGCCCCATGGTGGAGATGTGGGGTTATGGTATGGGCCCCATGGTGGAGATGTGGGGTTATGGTATGGGCCCCATGGTGGAGATGTGGGGTTATGGTATGGGCCCCATGGTGGAGATGTGGGGTTATGGTATGGGCCCCATGGTGGAGATGTGGGGTTATGGTATGGGCCCCATGGTGGAGATGTGGGGTTATGGTATGGGCCCCATGGTGGAGATGTGGGGTTATGGTATGGGCCCCATGGTGGAGGTGGGGTTTATGGTATGGGCCCCATGGTGGAGGTGGGGTTTATGGTATGGGCCCCATGGTGGAGGTGGGGTTTATGGTATGGGCCCCATGGTGGAGGTGGGTTTATGGTATGGGCCCGATGGTGGAGGTGGGGTTATGGTATGGGCCCCATGGTGGAGGTGGGGTTATGGTATGGGCCCCATGGTGGCAGTGGGGTTAGGGTGTGGTATGGGCCCCATGGTGGAGGTGGGGTTTATGGTATGGGCCCCATGGTGGAGGTGGGGTTATGGTATGGGCCCCATGGTGGAGGTGGGGTTATGGTATGGGCCCCATGGTGGAGATGTGGGGATATGGTATGGGCCCCATGGTGGAGATGTGGGGTTTGTGGTATGGGCCCCATGGTGGAGGTGGGGTTATGGTATGGGCCCCATGGTGGAGATGTGGGGTTATGGTATGGGCCCCATGGTGGAGATGTGGGGTTTGTGGTATGGGCCCCATGGTGGAGGTGTGGGGTTATGGTATGGGCCCCATGGTGGAGATGGGGTTATGGTATGGGCCCCATGGTGGAGATGTGGGGATATGGTATGGGCCCCATGGTGGAGATGTGGGGTTTGTGGTATGGGCCCCATGGTGGAGGTGGGGTTATGGTATGGGCCCCATGGTGGAGATGTGGGGTTATGGTGTTTGTGGTATGGGCCCCATGGTGGAGATGGGGTTATGGTATGGGCCCCATGGTGGAGGTGTGGGGTTATGGTATGGGCCCCATGGTGGAGCAACACTATGTCAACTAAACAGGATCTGATTGGATCGAGCCCTGGGTTTTTCTGATTTAAAAACTAAAATAATTGTGTGACTTCCAGCTGTTTTTAAATCGACATGCACCACAGCAGGTAATTGTTCCATCTGTTTTCTATGTAAATATCAACCCCCCACAAAATAAGTTACTGGAAGTGTAGCTACTGATGGTCAGATCACTGGACAAGTTACTGGAAGTGTAGCTACTGTAATCTGATGGTCAGATCACTGGACAAGTTACTGGAAGTGTAGCTACTGATGGTCAGATCACTGGACAAGTTACTGGAAGTGTAGCTACTGATGGTCAGATCACTGGACAAGTTACTGGAAGTGTAGCTACTGTAATCTGATGGTCAGATCACTGGACAAGTTACTGGAAGTGTAGCTACTGTAATCTGATGGTCAGATCACTGGACAAGTTACTGGAAGTGTAGCTACTGATGGTCAGATCACTGGACAAGTTACTGGAAATATAGCTACTGATGGTCAGATCACTGGACAAGTTACTGGAAGTGAGGCTACTGTAATCTGATGGTCAGATCACTGGACAAGTTACTGGAAGTGTAGCTACTGTAATCTGATGGTCAGATCACTGGACAAGTTACTGGAAGTGTAGCTACTGATGGTCAGATCACTGGACAAGTTACTGGAAGTGTAGCTACTGATGGTTAGATCACTGGACAAGTTACTGGAAGTGTAGCTACTGATGGTCAGATCACTGGACAAGTTACTGGAAGTGTAGCTACTGATGGTCAGATCACTGGACAAGTTACTGGAAGTGTAGCTACTGATGGTCAGATCACTGGACAAGTTACTGGAAGTGTAGCTACTGATGGTCAGATCACTGGACAAGTTACTGGAAGTGTAGCTACTGATGGTCAGATCACTGGACAAGTTACTGGAAGTGTAGCTACTGATGGTCAGATCACTGGACAAGTTACTGGAAGTGTAGCTACTGATGGTCAGATCACTGGACAAGTTACTGGAAGTGTAGCTACTGATGGTCAGATCACTGGACAAGTTACTGGAAGTGTAGCTACTGTAATCTGATGGTCAGATCACTGGACAAGTTACTGGAAGTGTAGCTACTGTAATCTGATGGTCAGATCACTGGACAAGTTACTGGAAGAGTAGCTACTGATGGTCAGATCACTGGACAAGTTACTGGAAGTGTAGCTACTGATGGTCAGATCACTGGACAAGTTACTGGAAGTGTAGCTACTGATGGTCAGATCACTGGACAAGTTACTGGAAGTGTAGCTACTGATGGTCAGATCACTGGACAAGTTACTGGAAGTGTAGCTACTGTAATCTGATGGTCAGATCACTGGACAAGTTACTGGAAGTGTAGCTACTGATGGTCAGATCACTGGACAAGTTACTGGAAGTGTAGCTACTGATGGTCAGATCACTGGACAAGTTACTGGAAGTGTAGCTACTGATGGTCAGATCACTGGACAAGTTACTGGAAGTGTAGCTACTGATGGTCAGATCACTGGACAAGTTACTGGAAGTGTAGCTACTGATGGTCAGATCACTGGACAAGTTACTGGAAGTGTAGCTACTGATGGTCAGATCACTGGACAAGTTACTGGAAGTGTAGCTACTGTAATCTGATGGTCAGATCACTGGACAAGTTACTGGAAGTGTAGCTACTGATGGTCAGATCACTGGACAAGTTACTGGAAGTGTAGCTACTGTAATCTGATGGTCAGATCACTGGACAAGTTACTGGAAGTGTAGCTACTGATGGTCAGATCACTGGACAAGTTACTGGAAGTGTAGCTACTGATGGTCAGATCACTGGACAAGTTACTGGAAGTGTAGCTACTGATGGTTTTCCTGATCACCTCTGGAGGTAGGCAGACGCACAGGCAGACGCACAATTCTCATCTTTTAACCAATAACAGGGTGAGACATCAGAATTAGGCTGACTAAACGCAGCCGAAGTAAAATAAATAATCCGTCATAACTTGCACACAAGGAGGGATCAGGGAAACTCTGGTCACAACGAGTAGACAGTGGATAAGAGACATTTTAATACCATGTGTAGACGCTCTTTTCTGAAAATGTGGGCCAATCAGAATGTGGCCGAGAAGACGCCAGCTATCAACAGAGGTGCAGGACAACAACTCACAGGATATGATTATTTATTGCATAAAATACTAAATAAAAAAAAGCAACAAACAATCCTAAAGTGATTGCTGAGTAGTCAGATGATCTGTGCAGCGCCATTGATTGGTGGAGTAGAAACAGTCATTTGACTATGATTGGTGGACAGTCACTTGTCTGGAAACTGTCTGTCCTGTTGTGGAATCCGAACTGGTACTGGGCAGGTCCGTCCTCCTCCTGGTCCACCTGGTCCCACTAGTCCAGTCAGTGACCGTGTGTGGCAGTAAGGGTGAGTAAGGCATGTCCAGTCTCACGTCCCTCTGCCCACATCGTGGAAGTACAGGTTAGCACAGAGACACAGCAGCATGATGGAGGCCAGCATGTAGTAGATTAACTTCCTGAACTTGGGATCCAAGTCCCCCTGCCGGTACCAGACAATCTACAGGAGGAAGACCGAGAGATTCAGCTTAACCCCCTGCAGGTACCCCACCCCACATCCCCCTGCTGGTACCCAATCCCACCCCAAGTCCCCCTGCCGGTACCCCACCCCACGTCCCCCTGCCGGTACCCACCCCCACGTCCCCCTGCCGGTACCCAACCCCACGTCCCCCTGCCGGTACCCACCCCCAAGTCCCCCTGGCGGTACCCACCCCCAAGTCCCCCTGGCGGTACCCACCCCCAAGTCCCCCTGGCGGTACCCAGCCCCAAGTCCCCCTGTCGGTACCCAGCCCCACGTCCCCCTGGCGGTAGCAGTGTGTACTCACCAGCACCATGGCCGAGCCGCAGGTCAGCAGGATACAGAAAGCCAAGAAGATGTTGAGTGGCCAGGGAGGCAACGAGGGGAACACGAATGAACTGATCACCGTTACCTAGGGAACACAATCACCACCTAACTGATCACAGATCCCCTGCAGACAGATCCCCCACAATGCTCTAGACTACCTGCCCCCCCCCTCTAACCACTAGACTACCTGCCCCCCCCCTCTAACCACTAGACTACCTGCCCCCCCCCTCTAACCACTAGACTACCTGCCCCCCCCCCTCTAACCACTAGACTACCTGCCCCCCTCCTCTAACCACTAGACTACCTGCCCCCCCCTCTAACCACTAGACTACCTGCCCCCCCCTCTAACCACTAGACTACCTGCCCCCCCCCTCTAACCACTAGACTACCTGCCCCCCCCTCTAACCACTAGACTACCTGCCCCCCCCTCTAACCACTAGACTACCTGCCCCCCCCCCCTCTAACCACTAGACTACCTGCCCCCCCCCTCTAACCACTAGACTACCTGCCCCCCCCCCTCTAACCACTAGACTACCTGCCCCCCCCCCCCTCTAACCACTAGACTACCTGCCCCCCCCTCTAACCACTAGACTACCTGCCCCCCCCCCTCTAACCACTAGACTACCTGCCCCCCCCCCCCCTCTAACCACTAGACTACCTGCCCCCCCCCCTCTAACCACTAGACTACCTGCCCCCCCCCCCTAACCACTAGACTACCTGCCCCCCCCCCCTAACCACTAGACTACCTGCCCCCCCCTCTAACCACTAGACTACCTGCCCCCCCCCCCTCTAACCACTAGACTACCTGCCCCCCCCCCCTCTAACCACTAGACTACCTGCCCCCCCCCCTCTAACCACTAGACTACCTGCCCCCCCCCCCCCTCTAACCACTAGACTACCTGCCCCCCCCCCCCCCTCTAACCACTAGACTACCTGCCCCCCCCCCCCTCTAACCACTAGACTACCTGCCCCCCCCCTCTAACCACTAGACTACCTGCCCCCCCCCCTCTAACCACTAGACTACCGGCCCCCCCCCCCCCTCTAACCACTAGACTACCTGCCCCCCCCTCTAACCACTAGACTACCTGCCCCCCCCCCCCTAACCACTAGACTACCTGCTCTCCCCCCTCTAACCACTAGACTACCTGCCCCCCCCCTCTAACCACTAGACTACCTGCCCCCCCCCCCCTCTAACCACTAGACTACCTGCCCCCCCCCTCTAACCACTAGACTACCTGCCCCCCCCCTCTAACCACTAGACTACCTGCCCCCCCCTCTAACCACTAGACTACCTGCCCCCCCCCCCCCCTCTAACCACTAGACTACCTGCCCCCCCCCTCTAACCACTAGACTACCTGCCCCCCCCTCTAACCACTAGACTACCTGACCCCCCCTCTAACCACTAGACTACCTGACCCCCCCTCTAACCACTAGACTACCTGCCCCCCCCCTCTAACCACTAGACTACCTGCCCCCCCCCCTCTAACCACTAGACTACCTGCCCCCCCCCCTCTAACCACTAGACTACCTGCCCCCCCCCCTCTAACCACTAGACTACCTGCCCCCCCCCCCTCTAACCACTAGACTACCTGCTCTCCCCCCCCTCTAACCACTAGACTACCTGCCCCCCCCCCTCTAACCACTAGACTACCTGCCCCCCCCCCCCTCTAACCACTAGACTACCTGCCCCCACCCCCTAACCACTAGACTACCTGCCCCCCCCTCTAACCACTAGACTACCTGCCCCCCCCCCTCTAACCACTAGACTACCTGCCCCCCCCCCTCTAACCACTAGACTACCTGCCCCCCCCCTCTAACCACTAGACTACCTGCCCCCCCCCCCCTCTAACCACTAGACTACCTGCCCCCCCCCCTCTAACCACTAGACTACCTGCCCCCCCCCCCTCTAACCACTAGACTACCTGCCCCCCCCCCCCTCTAACCACTAGACTACCTGCCCCCCCCCCCCTCTAACCACTAGACTACCTGCCCCCCCCCCCTCTAACCACTAGACTACCTGCCCCCCCCCCCTCTAACCACTAGACTACCTGCCCCCCCCCCCTAACCACTAGACTACCTGCCCCCCCCCCTCTAACCACTAGACTACCTGCTCCCCCCCCTCTAACCACTAGACTACCTGCCCCCCCCCCCTCTAACCACTAGACTACCTGCCCCCCCCCCTCTAACCACTAGACTACCTGCCCCCCCCCTCTAACCACTAGACTACCTGCCCCCCCCCCCTAACCACTAGACTACCTGCCCCCCCCCTAAGCACTAGACTACCTGCCCCCCCCCCCCTCTAACCACTAGACTACCTGCCCCCCCCCCTCTAACCACTAGACTACCTGCCCCCCCCCTCTAACCACTAGACTACCTGCCCCCCCCCCCAACCACTAGACTACCTGCCCCCCCCCCAACCACTAGACTACCTGCCCCCCCCCTCTAACCACTAGACTACCTGCCCCCCCCCCCTCTAACCACTAGACTACCTGCCCCCCCCCCTCTAACCACTAGACTACCTGCCCCCCCCCCCCCCCTCTAACCACTAGACTACCTGCCCCCCCCCCCCCTCTAACCACTAGACTACCTGCCCCCCCCCCTCTAACCACTAGACTACCTGCCCCCCCCCCTCTAACCACTAGACTACCTGCCCCCCCCCTCTAACCACTAGACTACCTGCCCCCCCCCCCTCTAACCACTAGACTACCTGCCCCCCCCCTCTAACCACTAGACTACCTGCCCCCCCCCTCTAACCACTAGACTACCTGCCCCCCCCCCTAACCACTAGACTACCTGCCCCCCCCCCTCTAACCACTAGACTACCTGCCCCCCCCTCTAACCACTAGACTACCTGCCCCCCCCCTCTAACCACTAGACTACCTGCCCCCCCCCTCTAACCACTAGACTACCTGCCCCCCCCCTCTAACCACTAGACTACCTGCCCCCCCCCTCTAACCACTAGACTACCTGCCCCCCCCCCTCTAACCACTAGACTACCTGCCCCCCCCTCTAACCACTAGACTACCTGCCCCCCCCTCTAACCACTAGACTACCTGCCCCCCCCCTCTAACCACTAGACTACCTGCCCCCCCCCCCCCTCTAACCACTAGACTACCTGCCCCCCCTCCTCTAACCACTAGACTACTTGCCCCCCCCCTCTAACCACTAGACTACCTGCCCCCCCCCCCCAACCACTAGACTACCTGCCCCCCCCCCAACCACTAGACTACCTGCCCCCCCCCCCAACCACTAGACTACCTGCCCCCCCCCTCTAACCACTAGACTACCTGCCCCCCCCCTCTAACCACTAGACTACCTGCCCCCCCCCTCTAACCACTAGACTACCTGCCCCCCCCCTCTAACCACTAGACTACCTGCCCCCCCCCCCTCTAACCACTAGACTACCTGCCCCCCCCCCTCTAACCACTAGACTACCTGCCCCCCCCCCTCTAACCACTAGACTACCTGCCCCCCCCCCCCCCTCTAACCACTAGACTACCTGCCCCCCCCCCTCTAACCACTAGACTACCTGCCCCCCCCCCTCTAACCACTAGACTACCTGCCCCCCCCCCTCTAACCACTAGACTACCTGCCCCCCCCCCTCTAACCACTAGACTACCTGCCCCCCCCCCCCCTCTAACCACTAGACTACCTGCCCCCCCCCCCTCTAACCACTAGACTACCTGCCCCCCCCCTCTAACCACTAGACTACCTGCCCCCCCCCTCTAACCACTAGACTACCTGCCCCCCCCCTCTAACCACTAGACTACCTGCCCCCCCCCCTCTAACCACTAGACTACCTGCCCCCCCCCCCTCTAACCACTAGACTACCTGCCCCCCCCCTCTAACCACTAGACTACCTGCCCCCCCCCCCCCCCCTCTAACCACTAGACTACCTGCCCCCCCCCCTCTAACCACTAGACTACCTGCCCCCCCCCTCTAACCACTAGACTACCTGCCCCCCCCCCCCCAACCACTAGACTACCTGCCCCCCCCCTCTAACCACTAGACTACCTGCCCCCCCCCCCAACCACTAGACTACCTGCCCCCCCCCTCTAACCACTAGACTACCTGCCCCCCCCCCCTCTAACCACTAGACTACCTGCCCCCCCCCCTCTAACCACTAGACTACCTGCCCCCCCCCCTCTAACCACTAGACTACCTGCCCCCCCCCCCTCTAACCACTAGACTACCTGCCCCCCCCCCCCCCCCAACCACTAGACTACCTGCTCCCCCCCCTCTAACCACTAGACTACCTGCCCCCCCCCCCCCCTCTAACCAGTCCAGGGGTCTAGTGGTTAGAGGGGGGGCAGGTAGGAAACAGTCCAGGGGTCTAGTGGTTGGGGGGGGGCAGGTAGTCTAGTGGTTAGAGGGGGGGGGGGGGGCAGGTAGTCTAGTGGTTAGGGGGGGCAGGTAGTCTAGTGGTTAGGGGGGGGGGGGCAGGTACTTACGACAACCAGCAGGGATGTCAGTCCTCCAAACGCCAGGTTGATGGCTCTGTCCTGCGAGGACAAGAGGACATTACATGAGACAAGCCAATAACACAGATGCTGTGGGGGTCAAGACTGCTGGACAGTACGGGCCGGAGGTTCCCAGTACGGGCCGGAGGTGCCCAGTACGGGCCGGAGGTGCCCAGTACGGGCCGGAGGTTCCCAGTACGGGCCGGAGATTCCCAGTACGGGCCGGAGGTTCCCAGTACGGGCCGGAGGTTCCCAGTACGGGCCGGAGGTTCCCAGTACGGGCCGGAGGTTCCCAGTACGGGCCGGAGGTTCCCAGTACGGGCCGGAGGTTCCCAGTACGGGCCGGAGGTTCCCAGTACGGGCCGGAGGTTCCCAGTACGGGCCGGAGATTCCCAGTATGGGCCCAGATGGGGCGGTGGGGGTCAAGGCAGCCGGTCTCACGGTAACTGACCGGTAATCAACCCGTTTAGCATCTCCAGGCCTCCACACATACAAGCAGCTGATTGGAGCATCTACATTTAGAAAAGTCTAGAATATATTTAATAAACATTATTGGTTTTGGGTTAAAAGAAACATGATGAAGAAAAATGTATTTAGATACTAGATACTGTATGTTATCTGGTTATGATATAGACTGTAGACTGGTTCATTTATCAGACTAGATACTGTATTATCTGGTTATGATATAGACTGGTTCATTTATCAGACTAGATACTGTATGTTATCTGGTTATGATATAGACTGTAGACTGGTTCATTTATCAGACTAGATACTGTATGTTATCTGGCTATGATATAGACTGGTTCATTTATCAGACATAGACTGGTTAATTTATCAGACTAGATACTGTATTATCTGGTTATGATATAGACTGTAGACTGGTTCATTTATCAGACTAGATACTGTATTATCTGGTTATGATATAGACTGTAGACTGGTTCATTTATCAGACTAGATACTGTATTATCTGGTTATGATATAGACTGTAGACTGGTTCATTTATCAGACTAGATACTGTATTATCTGGTTATGATATAGACTGGTTCATTTATCAGACTAGATACTGTATGTTATCTGGTTATGATATAGACTGTAGACTGGTTCATTTATCAGACTAGATACTGTATTATCTGGTTATGATATAGACTGTAGACTGGTTCATTTATCAGACTAGATACTGTATGTTATCTGGCTATGATATAGACTGGTTCATTTATCAGACTAGATACTGTATTATCTGGTTATGATATAGACTGTAGACTGGTTCATTTATCAGACTAGATACTGTATGTTATCTGGTTATGATATAGACTGGTTCATTTATCAGACTAGATACTGTATGTTATCTGGCTATGATATAGACTGTAGACTGGTTCATTTATCAGACTAGATACTGTATGTTATCTGGTTATGATATAGACTGGTTCATTTATCAGACTAGATACTGTATGTTATCTGGCTATGATATAGACTGGTTCATTTATCAGACTAGATACTGTATGTTATCTGGTTATGATATAGACTGTAGACTAGTTCGTTTATCAGACTAGATACTGTATGTTATCTGGTTATGATATAGACTGTAGACTGGTTCATTTATCAGACTAGATACTGTATGTTATCTGGTTATGATATAGACTGGTTCATTTATCAGACTAGATACTGTATTATCTGGTTATGATATAGACTGGTTCATTTATCAGACTAGATACTGTATTATCTGGTTATGATATAGACTGTAGACTGGTTCATTTATCAGACTAGATACTGTATTATCTGGTTATGATATAGACTGGTTCATTTATCAGACTAGATACTGTATTATCTGGTTATGATATAGACTGGTTCATTTATCAGACTAGATACTGTATGTTATCTGGTTATGATATAGACTGGTTCATTTATCAGACTAGATACTGTATTATCTGGTTATGATATAGACTGGTTCCATTTATCAGACTAGATACTGTATGTTATCTGGTTATGATATAGACTGGTTCATTTATCAGACTAGATACTGTATTATCTGGTTATGATATAGACTGGTTCATTTATCAGACTAGATACTGTATTATCTGGTTATGATATAGACTGTAGACTGGTTCATTTATCAGACTAGATACTGTATTATCTGGTTATGATATAGACTGGTTCATTTATCAGACTAGATACTGTATGTTATCTGGTTATGATATAGACTGTAGACTGGTTCATTTATCAGACTAGATACTGTATGTTATCTGGTTATGATATAGACTGTAGACTGGTTCATTTATCAGACTAGATACTGTATTATCTGGTTATGATATAGACTGTAGACTGGTTCATTTATCAGACTAGATACTGTATTATCTGGTTATGATATAGACTGGTTCATTTATCAGACTAGATACTGTATTATCTGGTTATGATATAGACTGGTTCATTTATCAGACTAGATACTGTATTATCTGGTTATGATATAGACTGTAGACTGGTTCATTTATCAGACTAGATACTGTATTATCTGGTTATGATATAGACTGTAGACTGGTTCATTTATCAGACTAGATACTGTATTATCTGGTTATGATATAGACTGTAGACTGGTTCATTTATCAGACTAGATACTGTATGTTATCTGGTTATGATATAGACTGTAGACTGGTTCATTTATCAGACTAGATACTGTATTATCTGGTTATGATATAGACTGTAGACTGGTTCATTTATCAGACTAGATACTGTATTATCTGGTTATGATATAGACTGTAGACTGGTTCATTTATCAGACTAGATACTGTATTATCTGGTTATGATATAGGACTGGTTCATTTATCAGACTAGATACTGTATTATCTGGTTATGATATAGACTGTAGACTGGTTCATTTATCAGACTAGATACTGTATTATCTGGTTATGATATAGACTGTAGACTGGTTCATTTATCAGACTAGATACTGTATTATCTGGTTATGATATAGACTGGTTCATTTATCAGACTAGATACTGTATTATCTGGTTATGATATAGACTTGGTTCATTTATCAGACTAGATACTGTATTATCTGGTTATGATATAGACTGTAGACTGGTTCATTTATCAGACTAGATACTGTATTATCTGGTTATGATATAGACTGTAGACTGGTTCATTTATCAGACTAGATACTGTATGTTATCTGGTTATGATATAGACTGGTTCATTTATCAGACTAGATACTGTATTATCTGGTTATGATATTGACTGTAGACTGGTTCATTTATCAGACTAGATACTGTATTATCTGGTTATGATATAGACTGTAGACTGGTTAATTTATCAGACTAGATACTGTATGTTATCTGGTTATGATATAGACTGTAGACTGGTTCATGTATCAGACTAGATACTGTATTATCTGGTTATGATATAGACTGTAGACTGGTTCGTTTATCAGACTCCCTTTAAGAATGTGCTCCTAATCTCAGCTCGTTACCTGTATAAAAGACCCCTGGGAGCCAGAAATCTTTCTGATTGAGAGGGGGGGGGGGTCAAATACTTATTTCCATCATTAAAATGCAAATAAATTTATAACATTTTTGACATGTTTTTCTGGATTTTTGTTGTTGTTATTCTGTCTCTCACTGTTCAAATAAACATTATAGACTGATCCTTTCTTTATCAGTGGACAAACGTACAAAATCAGCAGGGATCAAATCCTTTTATATATACTGTTATTGATTAGAGAGACATTAGGGTTATATACTGTTATTGATCAGAGAGACATTAGGGTTATATACTGTTATTGATCAGAGAGACATTAGGGTTATATACTGTTATTGATTAGAGGGACATTAGGGTTATATACTGTTATTGATTAGAGAGACATTAGGGTTATATACTGTTATTGATCAGTGGTTAGAGGGACATTAGGGTTATATACTGTTATTGATCAGTGGTTAGAGGGACATTAGGGTTATATACTGTTATTGATTAGAGAGACAGGGTTATATACTGTTATTGATTAGAGGGACATTAGGGTTATATACTGTTATTGATTAGAGGGACATTAGGGTTATATACTGTTATTGATCAGAGAGACATTAGGGTTATATACTGTTATTGATTAGAGGTTAGAGGGACATTAGGGTTATATACTGTTATTGATTAGAGGGACATTAGGGTTATATACTGTTATTGATTAGAGAGACATTAGGGTTATATACTGTTATTGATTAGAGAGACATTAGGGTTATATACTGTTATTGATTAGAGGGACATTAGGGTTATATACTGTTATTGATTAGAGAGACATTAGGGTTATATACTGTTATTGATTAGAGGGACATTAGGGTTATATACTGTTATTGATTAGAGAGACATTAGGGTTATATACTGTTATTGATTAGAGAGACATTAGGGTTATATACTGTTATTGATTAGAGGGACATTAGGGTTATATACTGTTATTGATCAGAGAGACATTAGGGTTATATACTGTTATTGATTAGAGGTTAGAGGGACATTAGGGTTATATACTGTTATTGATTAGAGGGACATTAGGGTTATATACTGTTATTGATTAGAGGGACATTAGGGTTATATACTGTTATTGATCAGTGGGACATTAGGGTTATATACTGTTATTGATTAGAGAGACATTAGGGTTATATACTGTTATTGATCAGAGAGACATTAGGGTTATATACTGTTATTGATTAGAGAGACATTAGGGTTATATACTGTTATTGATTAGAGAGACATTAGGGTTATATACTGTTATTGATCAGAGAGACATTAGGGTTATATACTGTTATTGATCAGAGAGACATTAGGGTTATATACTGTTATTGATTAGAGAGACATTAGGGTTATATACTGTTATTGGTTAGAGGGACATTAGGGTTATATACTGTTATTGATCAGTGGGACATTAGGGTTATATACTGTTATTGATTAGTGGGACATTAGGGTTATATACTGTTATTGATTAGAGAGACATTAGGGTTATATACTGTTATTGATTAGTGGGACATTAGGGTTATATACTGTTATTGATTAGAGAGACATTAGGGTTATATACTGTTATTGATTAGAGAGACATTAGGGTTATATACTGTTATTGATCAGAGGTTAGAGAGACATTAGGGTTATATACTGTTATTGATCAGAGAGACATTAGGGTTATATACTGTTATTGATTAGAGGGACATTAGGGTTATATACTGTTATTGATTAGTGGGACATTAGGGTTATATACTGTTATTGATTAGAGGGACATTAGGGTTATATACTGTTATTGATTAGAGGTTAGAGAGACATTAGGGTTATATACTATTATTGATCAGAGAGACATTAGGGTTATATACTGTTATTGATTAGAGGGACATTAGGGTTATATACTGTTATTGATTAGAGGGACATTAGGGTTATATACTGTTATTGATTAGAGGGACATTAGGGTTATATACTGTTATTGATTAGAGAGACATTAGGGTTATATACTGTTATTGATCAGAGAGACATTAGGGTTATATACTGTTATTGGTTAGAGGGACATTAGGGTTATATACTGTTATTGATTAGAGAGACATTAGGGTTATACACTGTTATTGATTAGAGGTTAGAGAGACATTAGGGTTATATACTGTTATTGATTAGAGGTTAGAGAGACATTAGGGTTATATACTGTTATTGATTAGAGGTTAGAGGGACATTAGGGTTATATACTGTTATTGATCAGAGAGACATTAGGGTTATATACTGTTATTGATCAGAGAGACATTAGGGTTATATACTGTTATTGATTAGAGGTTAGAGAGACATTAGGGTTATATACTGTTATTGATCAGTGGGACATTAGGGTTATATACTGTTATTGATCAGAGAGACATTAGGGTTATATACTGTTATTGATTAGAGAGACATTAGGGTTATATACTGTTATTGATCAGAGAGACATTAGGGTTATATACTGTTATTGATTAGAGGGACATTAGGGTTATATACTGTTATTGATTAGAGAGACATTAGGGTTATATACTGTTATTGATTAGAGGGACATTAGGGTTATATATTGTTATTGATTAGAGAGACATTAGGGTTATATACTGTTATTGATCAGAGAGACATTAGGGTTATATACTGTTATTGATTAGAGAGACATTAGGGTTATATACTGTTATTGATCAGTGGTTAGAGGGACATTAGGGTTATATACTGTTATTGATTAGAGAGACATTAGGGTTATATACTGTTATTGATCAGAGAGACATTAGGGTTATATACTGTTATTGATCAGAGAGACATTAGGGTTATATACTGTTATTGATTAGAGGGACATTAGGGTTATATACTGTTATTGATTAGAGAGACATTAGGGTTATATACTGTTATTGATTAGTGGTTAGAGAGACATTAGGGTTATATACTGTTATTGATCAGAGGGACATTAGGGTTATATACTGTTATTGATTAGAGGGACATTAGGGTTATATACTGTTATTGATTAGAGGGACATTAGGGTTATATACTGTTATTGATTAGAGGGACATTAGGGTTATATACTGTTATTGATTAGAGAGACATTAGGGTTATATACTGTTATTGATCAGAGAGACATTAGGGTTATATACTGTTATTGGTTAGAGGGACATTAGGGTTATATACTGTTATTGATTAGAGAGACATTAGGGTTATATACTGTTATTGATTAGAGGGACATTAGGGTTATATACTGTTATTGATTAGAGAGACATTAGGGTTATATACTGTTATTGATTAGAGAGACATTAGGGTTATATACTGTTATTGATCAGAGAGACATTAGGGTTATATACTGTTATTGATTAGAGGTTAGAGAGACATTAGGGTTATATACTGTTATTGATCAGTGGGACATTAGGGTTATATACTGTTATTGATTAGAGAGACATTAGGGTTATATACTGTTATTGATCAGTGGTTAGAGGGACATTAGGGTTATATACTGTTATTGATCAGTGGGACATTAGGGTTATATACTGTTATTGATCAGAGAGACATTAGGGTTATATACTGTTATTGATTAGTGGGACATTAGGGTTATATACTGTTATTGATTAGAGAGACATTAGGGTTATATACTGTTATTGATTAGTGGGACATTAGGGTTATATACTGTTATTGATTAGAGAGACATTAGGGTTATATACTGTTATTGATTAGAGAGACATTAGGGTTATATACTGTTATTGATCAGAGGTTAGAGAGACATTAGGGTTATATACTGTTATTGATCAGAGAGACATTAGGGTTATATACTGTTATTGATTAGAGGGACATTAGGGTTATATACTGTTATTGATTAGTGGGACATTAGGGTTATATACTGTTATTGATTAGAGGGACATTAGGGTTATATACTGTTATTGATTAGAGGTTAGAGAGACATTAGGGTTATATACTATTATTGATCAGAGAGACATTAGGGTTATATACTGTTATTGATTAGAGGGACATTAGGGTTATATACTGTTATTGATTAGAGGGACATTAGGGTTATATACTGTTATTGATTAGAGGGACATTAGGGTTATATACTGTTATTGATTAGAGAGACATTAGGGTTATATACTGTTATTGATCAGAGAGACATTAGGGTTATATACTGTTATTGGTTAGAGGGACATTAGGGTTATATACTGTTATTGATTAGAGAGACATTAGGGTTATACACTGTTATTGATTAGAGGTTAGAGAGACATTAGGGTTATATACTGTTATTGATTAGAGGTTAGAGAGACATTAGGGTTATATACTGTTATTGATTAGAGGTTAGAGGGACATTAGGGTTATATACTGTTATTGATCAGAGAGACATTAGGGTTATATACTGTTATTGATCAGAGAGACATTAGGGTTATATACTGTTATTGATTAGAGGTTAGAGAGACATTAGGGTTATATACTGTTATTGATCAGTGGGACATTAGGGTTATATACTGTTATTGATCAGAGAGACATTAGGGTTATATACTGTTATTGATTAGAGAGACATTAGGGTTATATACTGTTATTGATCAGAGAGACATTAGGGTTATATACTGTTATTGATTAGAGGGACATTAGGGTTATATACTGTTATTGATTAGAGAGACATTAGGGTTATATACTGTTATTGATTAGAGAGACATTAGGGTTATATACTGTTATTGATTAGAGGGACATTAGGGTTATATACTGTTATTGATTAGTGGTTAGAGAGACATTAGGGTTATATATTGTTATTGATTAGAGAGACATTAGGGTTATATACTGTTATTGATCAGAGAGACATTAGGGTTATATACTGTTATTGATTAGAGAGACATTAGGGTTATATACTGTTATTGATCAGTGGTTAGAGGGACATTAGGGTTATATACTGTTATTGATTAGAGAGACATTAGGGTTATATACTGTTATTGATCAGAGAGACATTAGGGTTATATACTGTTATTGATCAGAGAGACATTAGGGTTATATACTGTTATTGATTAGAGGGACATTAGGGTTATATACTGTTATTGATTAGAGAGACATTAGGGTTATATACTGTTATTGATTAGTGGTTAGAGAGACATTAGGGTTATATACTGTTATTGATCAGAGGGACATTAGGGTTATATACTGTTATTGATTAGAGGGACATTAGGGTTATATACTGTTATTGATTAGAGGGACATTAGGGTTATATACTGTTATTGATTAGAGGGACATTAGGGTTATATACTGTTATTGATTAGAGAGACATTAGGGTTATATACTGTTATTGATCAGAGAGACATTAGGGTTATATACTGTTATTGGTTAGAGGGACATTAGGGTTATATACTGTTATTGATTAGAGAGACATTAGGGTTATATACTGTTATTGATTAGAGGGACATTAGGGTTATATACTGTTATTGATTAGAGAGACATTAGGGTTATATACTGTTATTGATTAGAGAGACATTAGGGTTATATACTGTTATTGATCAGAGAGACATTAGGGTTATATACTGTTATTGATTAGAGGTTAGAGAGACATTAGGGTTATATACTGTTATTGATCAGTGGGACATTAGGGTTATATACTGTTATTGATTAGAGAGACATTAGGGTTATATACTGTTATTGATCAGTGGTTAGAGGGACATTAGGGTTATATACTGTTATTGATCAGAGAGACATTAGGGTTATATACTGTTATTGATTAGAGAGACATTAGGGTTATATACTGTTATTGATTAGAGAGACATTAGGGTTATATACTGTTATTGATCAGAGAGACATTAGGGTTATATACTGTTATTGATCAGAGAGACATTAGGGTTATATACTGTTATTGATCAGTGGTTAGAGACATTAGGGTTATATACTGTTATTGATTAGAGGGACATTAGGGTTATATACTGTTATTGATTAGAGAGACATTAGGGTTATATACTGTTATTGATTAGAGAGACATTAGGGTTATATACTGTTATTGATTAGAGAGACATTAGGGTTATATACTGTTATTGATTAGAGAGACATTAGGGTTATATACTGTTATTGATTAGAGAGACATTAGGGTTATATACTGTTATTGATTAGAGAGACATTAGGGTTATATACTGTTATTGATTAGAAAGACATTAGGGTTATATACTGTTATTGATCAGTGGTTAGAGAGACATTAGGGTTATATACTGTTATTGATTAGAGGTTAGAGAGACATTAGGGTTATATACTGTTATTGATTAGAGGTTAGAGAGAAATTAGGGTTATATACTGTTATTGATCAGAGAGACATTAGGGTTATATACTGTTATTGATTAGAGAGACATTAGGGTTATATACTGTTATTGATCAGTGGTTAGAGAGACATTAGGGTTATATACTGTTATTGATTAGAGGGACATTAGGGTTATATACTGTTATTGATTAGAGAGACATTAGGGTTATATACTGTTATTGATTAGAGAGACATTAGGGTTATATACTGTTATTGATTAGAGAGACATTAGGGTTATATACTGTTATTGATTAGAGAGACATTAGGGTTATATACTGTTATTGATTAGAGAGACATTAGGGTTATATACTGTTATTGATTAGAGAGACATTAGGGTTATATACTGTTATTGATTAGAAAGACATTAGGGTTATATACTGTTATTGATCAGTGGTTAGAGAGACATTAGGGTTATATACTGTTATTGATTAGAGGTTAGAGAGACATTAGGGTTATATACTGTTATTGATTAGAGGTTAGAGAGACATTAGGGTTATATACTGTTATTGATCAGAGAGACATTAGGGTTATATACTGTTATTGATTAGAGAGACATTAGGGTTATATACTGTTATTGATTAGAGAGACATTAGGGTTATATACTGTTATTGATTAGAGGGACATTAGGGTTATATACTGTTATTGATTAGAGAGACATTAGGGTTATATACTGTTATTGATTAGAGAGACATTAGGGTTATATACTGTTATTGATTAGAGAGACATTAGGGTTATATACTGTTATTGATCAGAGAGACATTAGGGTTATATACTGTTATTGATCAGTGGTTAGAGAGACATTAGGGTTATATACTGTTATTGATCAGAGAGACATTAGGGTTATATACTGTTATTGATTAGAGAGACATTAGGGTTATATACTGTTATTGATCAGAGAGACATTAGGGTTATATACTGTTATTGATCAGTGGGACATTAGGGTTATATACTGTTATTGATTAGAGAGACATTAGGGTTATATACTGTTATTGATCAGTGGGACATTAGGGTTATATACTGTTATTGATTAGAGAGACATTAGGGTTATATACTGTTATTGATTAGAGGGACATTAGGGTTATATACTGTTATTGATTAGAGAGACATTAGGGTTATATACTGTTATTGATTAGAGGGACATTAGGGTTATATACTGTTATTGATTAGAGAGACATTAGGGTTATATACTGTTATTGATCAGAGAGACATTAGGGTTATATACTGTTATTGATTAGAGGGACATTAGGGTTATATACTGTTATTGATTAGAGAGACATTAGGGTTATATACTGTTATTGATCAGTGGTTAGAGGGACATTAGGGTTATATACTGTTATTGATCAGAGAGACATTAGGGTTATATACTGTTATTGATTAGAGAGACATTAGGGTTATATACTGTTATTGATCAGAGAGACATTAGGGTTATATACTGTTATTGATCAGTGGGACATTAGGGTTATATACTGTTATTGATTAGAGAGACATTAGGGTTATATACTGTTATTGATCAGTGGGACATTAGGGTTATATACTGTTATTGATCAGAGAGACATTAGGGTTATATACTGTTATTGATTAGAGAGACATTAGGGTTATATACTGTTATTGATCAGAGGGACATTAGGGTTATATACTGTTATTGATTAGAGGGACATTAGGGTTATATACTGTTATTGATTAGAGAGACATTAGGGTTATATACTGTTATTGATTAGAGAGACATTAGGGTTATATACTGTTATTGATCAGAGAGACATTAGGGTTATATACTGTTATTGATCAGAGAGACATTAGGGTTATATACTGTTATTGATCAGTGGTTAGAGGGACATTAGGGTTATATACTGTTATTGATTAGAGGGACATTAGGGTTATATACTGTTATTGATTAGAGAGACATTAGGGTTATATACTGTTATTGATCAGTGGTTAGAGGGACATTAGGGTTATATACTGTTATTGATCAGAGAGACATTAGGGTTATATACTGTTATTGATTAGAGGGACATTAGGGTTATATACTGTTATTGATTAGAGGTTAGAGAGACATTAGGGTTATATACTGTTATTGATCAGTGGTTAGAGAGACATTAGGGTTATATACTGTTATTGATTAGAGGGACATTAGGGTTATATACTGTTATTGATCAGAGAGACATTAGGGTTATATACTGTTATTGATTAGAGAGACATTAGGGTTATATACTGTTATTGATCAGTGGTTAGAGGGACATTAGGGTTATATACTGTTATTGATTAGAGGGACATTAGGGTTATATACTGTTATTGATTAGAGGGACATTAGGGTTATATACTGTTATTGATTAGAGGGACATTAGGGTTATATACTGTTATTGATTAGAGAGACATTAGGGTTATATACTGTTATTGATCAGAGAGACATTAGGGTTATATACTGTTATTGGTTAGAGGGACATTAGGGTTATATACTGTTATTGATTAGAGAGACATTAGGGTTATATACTGTTATTGATTAGAGAGACATTAGGGTTATATACTGTTATTGATTAGAGGGACATTAGGGTTATATACTGTTATTGATTAGAGAGACATTAGGGTTATATACTGTTATTGATTAGAGAGACATTAGGGTTATATACTGTTATTGATTAGAGAGACATTAGGGTTATATACTGTTATTGATCAGAGAGACATTAGGGTTATATACTGTTATTGATTAGAGGTTAGAGAGACATTAGGGTTATATACTGTTATTGATCAGTGGGACATTAGGGTTATATACTGTTATTGATTAGAGAGACATTAGGGTTATATACTGTTATTGATCAGTGGTTAGAGGGACATTAGGGTTATATACTGTTATTGATCAGAGAGACATTAGGGTTATATACTGTTATTGATTAGAGAGACATTAGGGTTATATACTGTTATTGATTAGAGAGACATTAGGGTTATATACTGTTATTGATCAGAGAGACATTAGGGTTATATACTGTTATTGATCAGAGAGACATTAGGGTTATATACTGTTATTGATCAGTGGTTAGAGACATTAGGGTTATATACTGTTATTGATTAGAGGGACATTAGGGTTATATACTGTTATTGATTAGAGAGACATTAGGGTTATATACTGTTATTGATTAGAGAGACATTAGGGTTATATACTGTTATTGATTAGAGAGACATTAGGGTTATATACTGTTATTGATTAGAGAGACATTAGGGTTATATACTGTTATTGATTAGAGAGACATTAGGGTTATATACTGTTATTGATTAGAGAGACATTAGGGTTATATACTGTTATTGATTAGAAAGACATTAGGGTTATATACTGTTATTGATCAGTGGTTAGAGAGACATTAGGGTTATATACTGTTATTGATTAGAGGTTAGAGACATTAGGGTTATATACTGTTATTGATCAGAGAGACATTAGGGTTATATACTGTTATTGATCAGAGAGACATTAGGGTTATATACTGTTATTGATTAGAGAGACATTAGGGTTATATACTGTTATTGATCAGTGGTTAGAGAGACATTAGGGTTATATACTGTTATTGATTAGAGGGACATTAGGGTTATATACTGTTATTGATTAGAGAGACATTAGGGTTATATACTGTTATTGATTAGAGAGACATTAGGGTTATATACTGTTATTGATTAGAGAGACATTAGGGTTATATACTGTTATTGATTAGAGAGACATTAGGGTTATATACTGTTATTGATTAGAGAGACATTAGGGTTATATACTGTTATTGATTAGAGAGACATTAGGGTTATATACTGTTATTGATTAGAAAGACATTAGGGTTATATACTGTTATTGATCAGTGGTTAGAGAGACATTAGGGTTATATACTGTTATTGATTAGAGGTTAGAGAGACATTAGGGTTATATACTGTTATTGATTAGAGGTTAGAGAGACATTAGGGTTATATACTGTTATTGATCAGAGAGACATTAGGGTTATATACTGTTATTGATTAGAGAGACATTAGGGTTATATACTGTTATTGATTAGAGAGACATTAGGGTTATATACTGTTATTGATTAGAGGGACATTAGGGTTATATACTGTTATTGATTAGAGAGACATTAGGGTTATATACTGTTATTGATTAGAGAGACATTAGGGTTATATACTGTTATTGATTAGAGAGACATGAGGGTTATATACTGTTATTGATTAGAGGGACATTAGGGTTATATACTGTTATTGATTAGAGAGACATTAGGGTTATATACTGTTATTGATTAGAGAGACATTAGGGTTATATACTGTTATTGATTAGAGAGACATTAGGGTTATATACTGTTATTGATCAGAGAGACATTAGGGTTATATACTGTTATTGATCAGTGGTTAGAGAGACATTAGGGTTATATACTGTTATTGATCAGAGAGACATTAGGGTTATATACTGTTATTGATTAGAGAGACATTAGGGTTATATACTGTTATTGATCAGAGAGACATTAGGGTTATATACTGTTATTGATCAGTGGGACATTAGGGTTATATACTGTTATTGATTAGAGAGACATTAGGGTTATATACTGTTATTGATCAGTGGGACATTAGGGTTATATACTGTTATTGATTAGAGAGACATTAGGGTTATATACTGTTATTGATTAGAGGGACATTAGGGTTATATACTGTTATTGATTAGAGAGACATTAGGGTTATATACTGTTATTGATTAGAGGGACATTAGGGTTATATACTGTTATTGATTAGAGAGACATTAGGGTTATATACTGTTATTGATCAGAGAGACATTAGGGTTATATACTGTTATTGATTAGAGGGACATTAGGGTTATATACTGTTATTGATTAGAGAGACATTAGGGTTATATACTGTTATTGATCAGTGGTTAGAGGGACATTAGAGTTATATACTGTTATTGATCAGAGAGACATTAGGGTTATATACTGTTATTGATTAGAGAGACATTAGGGTTATATACTGTTATTGATCAGAGAGACATTAGGGTTATATACTGTTATTGATCAGTGGGACATTAGGGTTATATACTGTTATTGATTAGAGAGACATTAGGGTTATATACTGTTATTGATCAGTGGGACATTAGGGTTATATACTGTTATTGATCAGAGAGACATTAGGGTTATATACTGTTATTGATTAGAGAGACATTAGGGTTATATACTGTTATTGATCAGAGGGACATTAGGGTTATATACTGTTATTGATTAGAGGGACATTAGGGTTATATACTGTTATTGATTAGAGAGACATTAGGGTTATATACTGTTATTGATTAGAGAGACATTAGGGTTATATACTGTTATTGATCAGAGAGACATTAGGGTTATATACTGTTATTGATCAGAGAGACATTAGGGTTATATACTGTTATTGATCAGTGGTTAGAGGGACATTAGGGTTATATACTGTTATTGATTAGAGGGACATTAGGGTTATATACTGTTATTGATTAGAGAGACATTAGGGTTATATACTGTTATTGATCAGTGGTTAGAGGGACATTAGGGTTATATACTGTTATTGATCAGAGAGACATTAGGGTTATATACTGTTATTGATTAGAGGGACATTAGGGTTATATACTGTTATTGATCAGAGAGACATTAGGGTTATATACTGTTATTGATTAGAGAGACATTAGGGTTATATACTGTTATTGATCAGTGGTTAGAGGGACATTAGGGTTATATACTGTTATTGATTAGAGGGACATTAGGGTTATATACTGTTATTGATTAGAGGGACATTAGGGTTATATACTGTTATTGATTAGAGAGACATTAGGGTTATATACTGTTATTGATTAGAGGTTAGAGGGACATTAGGGTTATATACTGTTATTGATTAGAGAGACATTAGGGTTATATACTGTTATTGATTAGAGAGACATTAGGGTTATATACTGTTATTGATTAGAGAGACATTAGGGTTATATACTGTTATTGATTAGAGAGACATTAGGGTTATATACTGTTATTGATTAGAGAGACATTAGGGTTATATACTGTTATTGATCAGAGAGACATTAGGGTTATATACTGTTATTGATCAGAGAGACATTAGGGTTATATACTGTTATTGATCAGTGTTTAGAGAGACATTAGGGTTATATACTGTTATTGATCAGTGGTTAGAGGGAGGGTCAGTGGTTACACACACACACACACACACACACACACACACACACACACACACCCGTGCAGAGGTTTCTCCAAACAGCAGTCTGTTGTCATGCCCGCTGGTGCCATATGTTCTGGAGGTGAAATCATTGGGAGTGAAGTCATCCATGGCTCAGCAGCTCCACCCCATGGACACACAGAGGAACTGCATGCTAGTACCTCCACAGGGGCAGGCCTTACCGGACAGGAAGCAGGGCCAGCCAACCAGATGCCTGACCTGAAGGGTGGGAGGAAGAGGAGAGGGAAGTTAATAGCCTGTTCATTACCCCATAAAGGGGACTGGCTAAAACACTCCCTCATCTACTTCCCTTTCTGATTCCCCCTATTCCATCTCCTACTTCCCTTTCTGATTCCCCCTATTCCATCTCCTACTTCCCTTTCTGATTCCCCCTATTCCATCTCCTACTTCCCTTTCTGATTCCCCCTATTCCATCTCCTACTTCCCTTTCTGATTCCCCCTATTCCATCTCCTACTTCCCTTTCTGATTCCCCCTATTCCATCTCCTAGTTCAATAGTTCTAACTACTTCCACCCAGCCTATCAGAGGAGAGTTCAATAGTTCTAACTACTTCCACCCAGCCTATCAGAGGAGAGTTCAATAGTTCTAACTACTTCCACCCAGCCTATCAGAGGAGAGTTCAATAGTTCTAACTACTTCCACCCAGCCTATCAGAGGAAAGTTCAATAGTTCTAACTACTTCCACCTAGCCTATCAGAGGAGAGTTCAATAGTTCTAACTACTTCCACCCAGCCTATCAGAGGAGAGTTCAATAGTTCTAACTACTTCCACCCAGCCTATCAGAGGAGAGTTCAATAGTTCTAACTACTTCCACCCAGCCTATCAGAGGAGAGTTCAATAGTTCTAACTACTTCCACCCAGCCTATCAGAGGAAAGTTCAATAGTTCTAACTACTTCCACCCAGCCTATCAGAGGAGAGTTTGAACTAATGTCAAACTGCTTCCACCTGTGAAAAGATCTCAGAACTCCACAAGTCCATAGTGTGTAGTACTAGAGGTCCACCTGGGCCTCCCCTCCTCCTCCTCCTCCTTTCTCCTCCTGTATCCCTCTCCTCCTCCTTTCTCCTCCTGTATCCCTCTCCTCCTCCTCCTCCTTTCTCCTCCTGTATCCCTCTCCTCCTCCTTTCTCCTCCTGTATCCCTCTCCTCCTCCTCCTCCTTTCTCCTCCTGTATCCCTCTCCTCCTCCTTTCTCCTCCTGTATCCCTCTCCTCCTCCTCCTCCTTTCTCCTCCTGTATCCCTCTCCTCCTCCTCCTCCTTTCTCCTCCTGTATCCCTCTCCTCCTCCTCCTCCTTTCTCCTCCTGTATCCCTCTCCTCCTCCTCCTCCTTTCTCATCCTGTATCCCTCTCCTCCTGCATCCTTCTCCTCCCTCCCCCCCTTCATCCCTCTCCTCCTCCTTTCTCATCCTGTATCCCTCTCCTCCTGCATCCTTCTCCTCCTTTCCCCCCTTCATCCCTCTCCTCCTCCTCCTTTCTCCTCCTGCATCCTTCTCCTCCCTACCCCAGCTCTACCCCCTGCTCTACCCCCTGCTCTACCCCCTGCTCTACCCCCTGCTCTACCCCAGCTCTAGCCCTGCTCTAGCCCAGCCCTAGCTCTACCCCCAGCTCTACCCCCTGCTCTACCCCCTGCTCTACCCCAGCTCTAGCCCTGCTCTAGCCCCAGCTCTACCCCAGCTCTACCCCAGCTCTAGCCCAGCCCTAGCCCCAGCTCTACCCCAGCTCTAGCCCTGCTCTAGCCCAGCCCTAGCTCTACCCCCAGCTCTAGCCCTGCTCTAGCCCCAGCTCTACCCCAGCTCTAGCCCTGCTCTAGCCCCAGCTCTAGCTCTACCCCAGCTCTAGCTCTACCCCAGCCCAGCTCTAGCCCAGCTCTGCTCTACCCCAGCTCTAGCCCCAGCTCTAGCCTAGCTCTGCTCTACCCCAGCTCTAGCCCAGCTCTAGCCCCAGCTCTAGCTCTGCTCTACGCCCAGCTCTAGCCCAGCTCTGCTCTAGCCCAGCTCTACCCCCTGCTCTAGCTCAGCTCTAGCCCCAGCTCTACCCCAGCTCTACCCCAGCTCTGCTCTACCCCAGCTCTGCTCTACCCCAGCTCTAGCCCCTGCTCTAGCCCTGCTCTAGCTCAGCTCTACCCCCAGATCTAGCCCCAGCTCTAGCCCCAGCTCTAGCCCCAGCTCTAGCCCCAGCTCTAGCCCCAGCTCTACCCCCAGATCTAGCCCCAGCTCTAGCCCCAGCTCTAGCCCCAGTTCTAGCCCCAGCTCTAGCCCCAGTTCTAGCCCCAGTTCTAGCCCCAGCTCTAGCCCCAGTTCTAGCCCCAGCTCTAGCCCCAGCTCTAGCCCTGCCCCAGCCCCAGCTCTAGCCCCAGCTCTAGCCCCAGCCCCAGTTCTAGCCCCAGCTCTAGCCCCAGCTCTAGCCCCAGTTCTAGCCCCAGCTCTAGCCCCAGCTCTAGCCCCAGCTCTAGCCCAGCTCTAGCCCCAGCTCTAGCCCCAGCTCTAGCCCAGCTCTAGCCCTGCCCCAGCCCCAGTTCTAGCCCCAGTTCTAGCCCCAGCTCTAGCCCTGCCCCAGCCCCAGTTCTAGCCCAGCTCTAGCCCTGCCCCAGCCCCAGCTCTAGCCCCAGCTCTAGCCCCAGCCCCAGTTCTAGCCCAGCTCTAGCCCAGCTCTAGCCCAGCTCTAGCCCAGCAGTATGTTACTGCACGGTGTAGAAGACCATTCTAGGCCAGAGAGCAGAGACTGTTTTCTGTTGCAACAACATTCTGGGTGAAAAGGCAGAATTCCTGAGGCAGCTTTGTGCTCCAAAGCCACAGGAACAAGAGGTCCATTATGACCTGGGAACTAGCTGCTGCTGCATGGGATCATGGGAACTAGCTGCTGCTGCATGGGATCATGGGAACTAGCTGCTGCTGCATGGGATCATGGGAACTAGCTGCTGCTGCATGGGATCATGGGAACTAGCTGCTGCTGCATGGGATCATGGGAACTAGCTGCTGCTGCATGGGATCATGGGAACTAGCTGCTGCTGCATGGGATCATGGGAACTAGCTGCTGCTGCATGGGATCATGGGAACTAGCTGCTTCTCTCCAGCCTCCAGCTCCATTTCAGCCTGGGCTCCATAACACATCATAACCCTAAGAGCTGCTGCTGCATGGGATCATGGGAACTAGCTGCTGCTGCATGGGATCATGGGAACTAGCTGCTGCTGCATGGGATCATGGGAACAGCTACACTGAAAACAACAGCAATCACCCAACTGGAGTCTAAATGGCCTTGCTAGTTACAAACATTTTATTATTATATTTTAACCTTTATTTAACGAGGCAAGTCAGTTAAGAACAAATTCTTATTTACAATGACGGCCCACCGGGGAACAGTGGGGTTAACTGCCTTGTTCAGGGGCAGAACGACAGATGTTTTACCTTGTCAGCCCCAACCGCCGGGCTCCCCGCCTCCCCAACCACCGGGCTCCCCGCCCCCCCAACCACCGGGCTCCCCGCCTCCCCAACCACCGGGCTCCCCGCCCCCCCCCAACCACCGGGCTCCCCGCCCCCCCCCCCAACCACCGGGCTCCCCGCCCCCCCCCCCAACCACCGGGCTCCCCGCCCCCCCCCCAACCACCGGGCTCCCCGCCCCCCCCAACCACCGGGCTCCCCGCCCCCCCCAACCACCGGGCTCCCCGCCCCCCCCCAACCACCGGGCTCCCCGCCCCCCCAAAGCCATAAGACTGGTTGGCCATTTGATTAATTGTTCAGCAGACTATTTACATTGCTGCTACTCGCTGTTTATTATCTATGCATAGTCACTTTACCCCTACCTACATGTACACATTACCTCGACTAACCTGTACCCCCACACACTGACTCTGTACCGGTACCCCCTGTATATAGCCTCCACACTGACTCTGTACCGGTACCCCCTGTATATAGCCTCCACATTGACTCTGTACCGGTACCCCCTGTATATAGCCTCCACATTGACTCTGTACCGGTACCCCCTGTATATAGCCTCCACATTGACTCTGTACCGGTACCCCCTGTATATAGCCTCCACATTGACTCTGTACCGGTACCCCCTGTATATAGCCTCCACATTGACTCTGTACCGGTACCCCCTGTATATAGCCTCCACATTGACTCTGTACCGTAATACCCTGTATATAGCCTCCACATTGAATCTGTACCGTAATACCCTGTATATAGCCTCGTTATTTTATTTTATTGCATTTAAAAAATAAAAATCGGCGCATGTGACAAATACAATTTGAATTGATTGTAGGGTAACTTTATTTGTTTATTTAATTTGGTTTTTCCAAGCAAAGTATAATGGAGTTATACTCCAGTCTAGTTGGTGGCAGTAATACAGCATTTATTGGATGTCAATAGCCGTTAAACCTCATCAAAGAAGAAGGTTAAATAATTCATACCGGCGGCAGGGAGCCCCGACATACCGGAACCGGCTAGCTACAGCAAAACAGTCGGTAACAGCTGGTCGTCGTTAGGCTTGCTAGCTAGCTTAGCTATCTTGGGCGCTGACCTCACAGATGTTAATTTTAACATTGATTTCAGACACTTATCAAAAGGTCCCAGAATATATCTAGGAGCTTAATGTTTAGACGGCTAGCTAGCTAGCTAGTTAGTAAGGCTGCTGGTTATCTAACCTTAACGGCTGGTTGTTACTGATAGCATGTCCGCTAACAATAATACTACCAGAACAGGCTGAAAACACCGAGTTCAAAGGTTCAACCAAACGTCTACTTTGTTTCAATGTACTTACGTGTCAGAGCATAATTAAAAAGTTGTGTTTCAGATGAATATGTGTCAACTACTTGTCAGATTATTCAGTGTCTTCAAAACTTCCAGGAGCGAAATGAATTCTGATCGGGTCAACTAGAAATTACAGCCTGGCGGCTTAAAGGGAACGTGACAGTACTCTTAAAGGGAACGTGGGTTATTACGCAGATACACGTTTCAGCAAAAAAAGATTTGCCATTATTCAATACAGTGTACTAAATCAACATATTTCACATGTATTATTAATGGGTCTGTTTTAATTGAGTTGATGAGTGGTGATTAATGCAAACCTTTTTTTTTAGGGACACCATTCTGCAGAAATGTTTTTGGAAATCCCAGTGGTGGAAAAATTGTCATACTTCAGTAAAAGTATAGATACCTTAATACCTTAAGTAAAATTCACCCAATAAAATACTACTTGAGTAAAAGTCTAAAAGTATTTGATTTTAAATATACTTAAGTATCAAAAGTAAATTTCATTGCTAAAATATACTTAAATATCAAAAGTAAAAGTATAAATCATTTCAAATTCCTTATACTAAGCAAAGCAGACGGCACCATTTTCTTGTTTAGAAAATGTATGGCTAGCCAGGGGCCACACTCCAACACTATTTTTATTTACAAAACATGCATTTGTGTTTAGTGAGTCCGCCAGAACATATGCCGTAGGGATGACCACGCGATCTCTTGATAAGTGCGTAAATTTCACAATTTTCCTGTTCTGCTAAGCATTCAAAATGTAAAGAGTGCTTTGGGTTGTCAGGGAAAATGTATAGAATAAAAAGTACAATATTTTCTTTAGGAATGTAGTGAAGTAAAAGTTGTGAAAAATACAAATAGTAAAGTACAGATACCCAGAAAAACTACTTCAGTAGTAGTTTCAAGTAATTTTACTGAAGTACTTTACACCACTGGAAAGTCCAGTCGTTATCTTCATATCATATGAATTCATCATTGTAGACTTGTAAGTATATACATCAGGACCAATACTTAAGCCAAATAGTTGTAGTGTTTTACCCACCTGCTAACGGTCATACCAGTTCAGCTCTCAGTCCACTCTAACTGGGCCACATTTCCCCTACAGCAGTATCCAGGAGGAAGCAACTTTACACAACATTCATATAGAAATGTGTGTTTATAGAATAACCATGAATGTCATGCAGCAGAATATGTGCTCAGCAGCTCGATGTTTTAGTTGGAGTACTGGTATATGTGAATCCTAGTTAGTGTACTGGTATATGTGAATCCTAGTTAGTGTACTGGTATATGTGAATCCTAGTTAGTGTACTGGTATATGTGAATCCTAGGTATTTCATTTTGTTGACGGTGATCCCAGTTCTCATACTAACGTCACAATATCACATGATGAGGGTGTGATAGCCCCAGTCCATAATCCCCTCTCACACAGTTCAATAGTTCATCTGGATCCACAACAAAACATTCATCAAAAGGACCCTTTATAACACACACATACCCTTCCCTCACAGGATCACACACACATCAGACAGCTTCAGCCTCACAGCCTTTATTCAGTGAACTGGTCTACATTCCACAGCTGGGATGGTGTTGCCTTCCTTCCTACAGACGTCTTCTTAAAAAAACCATGTCAAAAAAGATATTCGAAATGGAAAAGAGAGATCGCTGGACACTTCCTGACCTTAATATGCATAGACCTTCACTTTATGGACTTCCCTGTCTTCACATTCTCTTTTTCTGTTGTAGTAATAGAATGTGTTGTCTCGACGCTGAAGCTTCTTTACAAAGCCAGTCTCAGGCCACCTGTCGATCTGAGACAAAGAAGCAATGCCATAATGACACATTCATCTTGTAGTGAACCAACTGTCAATGCTTTTTTTAGCCAGTGATTAAGGATTCATTTTTAAAGTTGTTTACCAAGTCAACTTGCTTTACTTGTTTGTATTCCAGTTCATCTCTGTAGCCTGCCTGTTGGAATCGGTATAAGTTCTCCACCTCGTCAGTCCATCGTTTGGCTCTGCTCATGGACTTTGGCGTGGCGTTTCCATCTAAGTAGACAGCACAAGACATTGTGCTGCGGAGAGGATGTCCACAGGCGACCTACGGGGAGCAAATAGTGGGCTCAGTTATACAAGTTCAAGAATCTCTATATACTGACATGACAGTCATGGACACGGAAATACATATAGGAAAAGTAAATAAACAATAAAACACCGTTTTAAAAAGAATGGCAATTACATAGTAGGCTATATGGGTAGGGGGATGATGATTTCCTGTTTCTCTCCGTCCTCCTGTCCTGGGGGGTAGAGAGTAGATGGGTGCAGCAGGTGGGTCTGCCTGTTACTGGTCAGATAGCCAGTCTCGGTACAGGACATTGTAGAGAGGAGAGCAGGCAGATACTGCTCTCTTAATTCTTACACACTAACCATCTTATTACCGTAAACATTTTATCTACATATTTCTTAAGCTGATTTCCGTTTTAATATTCGTGCCCGAAACCAATCAAATGTAATTTGCATAGTTGACACTAACGTTGCCAAACGTACAGTAGCTAGCTAGCTAATATTTGAATGAAAGTTGCTAGCACTAGCTTCAGGCTACGGTAGATATAATATACAAGTCACAGTTCTGAAAATAGACTGAATCTGGCTAGCTAGCTAGCTAATATTTGAATGAAAGTTGCTAGCACTAGCTTCAGGCTACGGTAGATATAATATACAAGTCACAGTTCTGAAAATAGACTGAATCTGGCTAGCTAGCTATACATTTTATCTGCATTTGATTACTTACAGCTGAACGGGGCAAGACTCACAGTCCCAAGAGTTGGTGATGAGGAAGTATTGTCTTTAGTTACCTAGCAACCCAAACCTACCTTCCTTCCGTCCTTCCTTCCTTCCATCCTTCCATCCTTCCTTCCTTCCTACCTTCCTTCCTTCCTACCTTCCTTCCTTTCTTCCTTTCTTCCTTCCACCCTTCCTTCCTTCCTTCCTTCCTTCCTTCCATCCTTCCATCCTTCCTTCCATCCTTCCTTCCTTCCTACCTTCCTTCCTTCCTTCCTACCTTCCTTTCTTCCTTCCACCCTTCCTTCCTTCCATCCTTCCTCCCTCTTCTTCCTCTCCTTCCTTCTTCTTCAACAAGGTGTTGTTTTTGTAACTGACTACTGCTAGCAACGTTGTAGTTATAGTGAGCAGGTAAAATGCAGATACAATCCTGGCCGTGGTATCGTTTAGTTTTGGCTCCCATCCACTAGGTGTCTTAGCTAACGTTAGCTATTCAAGTATCCTCGACTAAAAATGCGCCGACATGTCACCTAGCAGCAGTCAAAACGAGTGGGTCGGTCGTTTAGAAAATACTGGAGCTAATCTTCAATCAAAATGAGTTCGTTCGCTGGTCGTATGAAGGAGTATCCCAACATGTCTCTGGACCGTTTCGACAGGGAGAATCTACACGCAAGGGCTTATTTTTTATCTCACTGTCATAAAGGTAAAGAAACTCTGAGATACAGTGAACCAAACAGCAGTTAGCAAGCTAAAGATAACTAGCCAGGATGTGCTCTTAACGTTAAACTGTTACACAGTAAGACATGTAACTAGCTAACGTTAGCTACTGACATCATGTCTTTTTCTGCAGATCACATGAAGGGACTGAAGGGGCCTCTGTTGAAAAGAAAGTTGAAATTCAGGTGATTTCACAACGTTTTTTTTATTTTATTTTGATGGTCTGAAAGTTCATTGAAACTGTTTTCAAGCTAACTGATGCTCTTAACGTTACTGTCTGTGTTCATTTGTTCCAGTCTGACAGTCAAACTGTACTGTTCATTTGTAACTAAGGAACTGTTGCTGAGCAACCCAAAATATGCCTTCTGGGAAGATCACATAGTAAGTAGTTGATTGTGAAAAATCATTCTGAATACTGAACACTAGTTATGGACGTATTGCTAGGTAAGCTTTGTGTAATTTAATGTGCTTTCCGTTTGTCTAGGTTGCTTTGGAACTGGAGAGTCCCACACTAATCACTTTAATAGATGAGGCTTCAGGAGAGGTACGACACTGGGTCATCATTACAACACATATAGGGTCATATAAGGGCTGATCGCTGTTAGTTTGCTATATGACGGACTCTTTGATGACTGATTTTGTTTGTGTGTGTGTGTGTGTGTGTGTGTGTGTGTGTGTGTGTGTGTGTGTGTGTGTGTGTGTGTCCACAGAGAGAAGAACTTGTGGTGACTCTGCTTCCTGCAGGTCACTGTCCAGGCTCGGTCATGTGAGTACTGTGTGTGTGTGTGTGCATGCGAGTGTGTATGTGTGTTTATGTGGTAATATGACATATCACCTGACTTGTGTGTGTTTGTGGTATCACCTAGCTTGTGTGTGTGTGTGTGTGTGTGTGTGGTATATGACATATCACCTGGCTTGTGTGTGTTTATGTGGTAATATGACATATCACCTGGCTTGTGTGTGTGTGTGTGTTTGTGGTAAGTGTGTGTGTGTGGTATCACCTGGCTTGTGTGTGTTAGTTAGACTTGTGTGATATATCATATATAGCTACTGTGTACTGGGGTATTTACAAATACCGACAATTGTATATTTTTTGGGGGTGAGGGCCCTCTAAAGCTCTGAGCCTCGCAGGGGTGCATGCTACGCCACCGTTTATAACTATCATTTCCCTGGCTAAGATGTACTGAGTAAATGATCTCCAGCCAGGGCTCCAGCTGGTTTGCTAACTTGCTAGCTAAGATGTACTGAGTAAATGATCTCCAGCTGGTTTGCTAACTTGCTAGCTAAGATGTACTGAGTAAATGATCTCCAGCTGGTTTGCTAACTTGCTAGCTAAGATGTACTGAGTAAATGATCTCCAGCCAGGGCTCCAGCTGGTTTGCTAACTTGTTAGCTAAGATGTACTGAGTAAATGATCTCCAGCTGGTTTGCTAACTTGCTAGCTAAGATGTACTGAGTAAATGATCTCCAGCCAGGGCTCCAGCTGGTTTGCTAACTTGCTAACTAAGATGTACTGAGTAAATGATCTCCAGCCAGGGCTCCAGCTGGTTTGCTAACTTGTTAGCTAAGATGTACTGAGTAAATGATCTCCAGCCTGGGCTCCAGCTGGTTTGCTAACTTGCTAGCTAAGATGTACTGAGTAAATGATCTCCAGCCAGGGCTCCAGCTGGTTTGCTAACTTGTTAGCTAAGATGTACTGAGTAAATGATCTCCAGCTGGTTTGCTAACTTGTTAGCTAAGATGTACTGAGTAAATGATCTCCAGCCAGGGCTCCAGCTGGTTTGCTAACTTGTTAGCTAAGATGTACTGAGTAAATGATCTCCAGCCTGGGCTCCAGCTGGTTTGCTAACTTGCTAGCTAAGATGTACTGAGTAAATGATCTCCAGCCAGGGCTCCAGCTGGTTTGCTAACTTGTTAGCTAAGATGTACTGAGTAAATGATCTCCAGCCAGGGCTCCAGCTGGTTTGCTAACTTGTTAGCTAAGATGTACTGAGTAAATGATCTCCAGCCAGGGCTCCAGCTGGTTTGCTAACTTGCTAGCTAAGATGTACTGAGTAAATGATCTCCAGCTGGTTTGCTAACTTGTTAGCTAAGATGTACTGAGTAAATGATCTCCAGCTGGTTTGCTAACTTGCTAGCTAAGATGTACTGAGTAAATGATCTCCAGCTGGTTTGCTAACTTGCTAGCTAAGATGTACTGAGTAAATGATCTCCAGCTGGTTTGCTAACTTGCTAACTAAGATGTACTGAGTAAATGATCTCCAGCCAGGGCTCCAGCTGGTTTGCTAACTTGTTAGCTAAGATGTACTGAGTAAATGATCTCCAGCCTGGGCTCCAGCTGGTTTGCTAACTTGTTAGCTAAGATGTACTGAGTAAATGATCTCCAGCTGGTTTGCTAACTTGTTAGCTAAGATGTACTGAGTAAATGATCTCCAGCTGGTTTGCTAACTTGCTAGCTAAGATGTACTGAGTAAATGATCTCCAGCCAGGGCTCCAGCTGGTTTGCTAACTGGTTAGCTAAGATGTACTGAGTAAATGATCTCCAGCTGGTTTGCTAACTTGTTAGCTAAGATGTACTGAGTAAATGATCTCCAGCTGGTTTGCTAACTTGTTAGCTAAGATGTACTGAGTAAATGATCTCCAGCTGGTTTGCTAACTTGCTAGCTAAGATGTACTGAGTAAATGATCTCCAGCCAGGGCTCCAGCTGGTTTGCTAACTTGTTAGCTAAGATGTACTGAGTAAATGATCTCCAGCTGGTTTGCTAACTTGTTAGCTAAGATGTACTGAGTAAATGATCTCCAGCTGGTTTGCTAACTTGTTAGCTAAGATGTACTGAGTAAATGATCTCCAGCTGGTTTGCTAACTTGCTAGCTAAGATGTACTGAGTAAATGATCTCCAGCCAGGGCTCCAGCTGGTTTGCTAACTTGCTAACTAAGATGTACTGAGTAAATGATCTCCAGCCAGGGCTCCAGCTGGTTTGCTAACTTGTTAGCTAAGATGTACTGAGTAAATGATCTCCAGCCTGGGCTCCAGCTGGTTTGCTAACTTGCTAGCTAAGATGTACTGAGTAAATGATCTCCAGCCAGGGCTCCAGCTGGTTTGCTAACTTGTTAGCTAAGATGTACTGAGTAAATGATCTCCAGCCAGGGCTCCAGCTGGTTTGCTAACTTGTTAGCTAAGATGTACTGAGTAAATGATCTCCAGCCAGGGCTCCAGCTGGTTTGCTAACTTGCTAGCTAAGATGTACTGAGTAAATGATCTCCAGCTGGTTTGCTAACTTGTTAGCTAAGATGTACTGAGTAAATGATCTCCAGCTGGTTTGCTAACTTGCTAGCTAAGATGTACTGAGTAAATGATCTCCAGCTGGTTTGCTAACTTGCTAGCTAAGATGTACTGAGTAAATGATCTCCAGCTGGTTTGCTAACTTGCTAACTAAGATGTACTGAGTAAATGATCTCCAGCCAGGGCTCCAGCTGGTTTGCTAACTTGTTAGCTAAGATGTACTGAGTAAATGATCTCCAGCCTGGGCTCCAGCTGGTTTGCTAACTTGTTAGCTAAGATGTACTGAGTAAATGATCTCCAGCTGGTTTGCTAACTTGCTAGCTAAGATGTACTGTGTAAATGATCTCCAGCCAGGGCTCCAGCTGGTTTGCTAACTTGTTAGCTAAGATGTACTGAGTAAATGATCTCCAGCTGGTTTGCTAACTTGTTAGCTAAGATGTACTGAGTAAATGATCTCCAGCTGGTTTGCTAACTTGCTAGCTAAGATGTACTGAGTAAATGATCTCCAGCCAGGGCTCCAGCTGGTTTGCTAACTTGTTAGCTAAGATGTACTGAGTAAATGATCTCCAGCTGGTTTGCTAACTTGTTAGCTAAGATGTACTGAGTAAATGATCTCCAGCTGGTTTGCTAACTTGTTAGCTAAGATGTACTGAGTAAATGATCTCCAGCTGGTTTGCTAACTTGTTAGCTAAGATGTACTGAGTAAATGATCTCCAGCTGGTTTGCTAACTTGCTAGCTAAGATGTACTGAGTAAATGATCTCCAGCCAGGGCTCCAGCTGGTTTGCTAACTTGTTAGCTAAGATGTACTGAGTAAATGATCTCCAGCCAGGGCTCCAGCTGGTTTGCTAACTTGTTAGTTAAGTGTTAGATGGCAACATCAAGCTTCCTGGTTACAGCAGACACAATCAATTCTGTGTAATATTTGTTTTGTTGCTAGCAGCAAACTGTGAGTAGCCTGTTGAGATAGTTGTATAACTGTATGAGCTGGGTTGTCTGTCCTTGCAATTTGTTTATGTGCGCTTGTTAGCATTTAGCTAGCGTCCGCTATGGGAATTCGCTAGTAATTTGTAAGCATTTGTTGGCACTCCAACCGAAAACATTAAGAACACCTGCTCTTTCCATGACAGACTGACCAGGTGAATCCAGGTGAAAGATATGATCCCTTATTGATGTCACTTGTTAAATCCTCTTCCAATCAGTGTAGATGAAGGGCAGGAGACATGTTAAAGAAGGATTTTTAAGCCTTGAGACTAATGAGACATGGATTGTGTATGTGTGCCATTCAGAGGGTGAATGTGCAAGACAAAATGTTGAAGTGCCTTTGAATAAGCTATGGTAGTAGGTGCCATGCGAACCGGTTTGTCAAGAACTGCAGTGCTGCTGGGACATCCAGCCAACATCCAGCCATCTTGGCACAACTGTGAGAAGCATAAGGGGGGGGGGGGGGGTGAGTGTAGAAACAATAAGAACACCTTCCTAATATTGAGTTGCCTCCCCCATTCGTTGGGGCGTGGACACTACAAGATGTCGAAAGCTTTCCACAGGGAAGCTGGCCCAATGATTCCCACAGTTGTGTCAAGTTGGCTGGATGTCCTTTGGGTGGTGGACCGTTCTTGATTACACAAAGGAAACTGTTGAGTGTGAGAAACCCAGCAACGTTGCAGTTCTTGACTCAAACTGGTGTGCCTGGCACCTACTACCATATGCCGTTCAAAGGCACTTAAATCTCTTGTCTTGCCCGTTCACCCTCTGAAAGGCACACACACACAATCCATGTCTCAATTGTCTCAAGACTTAAAACATGTCTCCTCCCCTTCATCTACACTGATTGAAGTGGATTTAACAAGTGACATTAATAAGGGATCATATCTTTCACCTGGTCAGTCTGTCATGGAAAGATCAGGGGCTCTTAATGTTTTGTGTACAGGCGCACTGGTTTGCGTCAAGAACTGCAACGTTGCTGGGTTTTTCACACTCAACAGTTTCCCGGGTGTATCAAGAACTGCAACGTTGCTGGGTTTTTCACACTCAACAGTTTCCCGGGTGAATCAAGAACTGCAACGTTGCTGGGTTTTTCACACTCAACAGTTTCCCGGGTGAATCAAGAACTTATATTTATATATATTAGTACCAGTCAAAAGTTTGGACACACCTACTCATTCAAGGGTTTTTCTTTATTTTTACTATTTTATACATTATCCATCAAAACTATGAAATAACACAATCAAAGTGTTAAACAAATCAAAATATATTTTAGATTCTTCAAAGTAGCCACCCTTTGCCTTTGACAGCTTTGCACACTCTTGGCATTCTCTCAACCAGCTTCACCTGGAATGCTTCTCCAACAGTCTTGAAGGAGTTCCCACATATGCTGAGCACTTGTTGGCTGCTTTTGCTTCACTCTGCAGTCCAACTCATCCCAAACCATCTCTATTGGGTTGAGGTCTGGTGATTGTGGAGGCCAGGTCATCTGATGCAGCACTCCATCACTCTCCTTCTTGATCAAATAGCCTTTACACAGCCTGGAGGTGTGTTTTGGGTCATTGTCCTGTTGAAAAACAAATGATATTCCCCTAAGCGCAGACCAGATGGGATGGCGTATCACTGCAGAATGCTGTGGTAGCCATGCTGGTTAAGTGTGCCTTGAATTCTAAATAAATCACAGACAGTGTCACCAGCAAAGCACCCCCACACCATCACACCTCCTCCTCCATGCTTCACGGTGGGAACCACACATGCAGAGATCATCCGTTCACCTACTCTGCGTCTCACAAAGACACGACGGTTGGAACCAAAAATACAACATTTGGACTCATCAGCCCAAAGGACAGATTTCCACCTGTCTAATGTCCATTGCTCGTGTTTCTTGGCCCAAGCAAGTCTCTTCTTATTATTGGTGTCCTTTAGTAGTGGTTTCTTTGCAGCAATTCGACCATGGAGGCCTGATTCGGGGCGGCAGGTAGCCTAGTGGTTAGAGTGTTGGGCCATTAACCGAAAGGTTGGTGGATCGAATCACCGAGCTGACAAGGTAAAAATCTGTCGTTCTGCCCCCTGAACAAGGAAGTTAACCCACTGTTCCCTGATAGGCCGTCATTGTAAATAAGTTGTTCTTAACTGACTTGCCTCGTTAAATAAAAGTGAGAAAAAAAAAGAAAAATAATCACGTAGTCTTGCAGTCTCCTCTGAACAGTTGATGTTGAGATGTCTGTTACTTGAACTCTGTGAAGCATTTATTTGGGCTGCAATCTGAGGTGCAGTTAACTACAATGAACTTATTCTCTGCAGCAGAGGTAACTCTGGGTCTTCCTTTCCTGTGGCGGTCCTCATGAGAGCCAGTTTCATCATAGCGCTTGAGGGTTTTTGCGACTACACTTGAAAAATGTTCAAAGTTCTTTTCATTTTTTTGGATTGACTGACCTTCATGTCTTAAAGTAATGTTGATCGTTTCTCTTTGCTCATTTGAAATGTCCTTGCCATAATATGGACTTGATCTTTTACCAAATAGGGCTATCTTCTGTATACCACCCCTACCTTTTCACAACACAACTGGTTGGCTCAAATGCATTAATTCACTTTCAACAAGGCACACCTGTTAATTGAAATGGATTCCAGGTGACTACCTCATGAAGCTGGTTGAGAGAATGCCAAGAGTGTGCAATGCTGTCATCAAGGCAAAGGGTGGCTACTTTTTGAAGAATCTCAAATATAATGTAACACTTTTTTGGTTACTACATGACTCCATATGTGTTATTTCATAGTTTTGATGTCTTCACTATTATTCTACAATGTAGAAAATAGTAAAAATAAAGAAAAAGCCTTGAATGAGTCGGTGTCCAAACTTTTTCCTGGGACTGAGAAAGATATATATATATACCGTATACCCCGTTATGGTACAGGAACGATATGAAGGAAACCTGGATATCTCCCAACCCTAGTGTGTGTGTGTGTGTGTGTGTGTGTGTGTGTGTGTGTGTGTGTGTGTGTGTGTGTGTGTGTGTGTGTGTAGGTTCTTGGTAGAGGGGGCCCAGGGTGCGGTGTTGTACACAGGAGACTTCCGACTGGCGAAGGGAGACGCCTCCAGGATAGAACTCCTCCACTCTGGGAGCAGGTACACACACTACACACACACACACACACACACACACACACCCTCCACTCTGGGAGCAGGTACACACACACACACACACACACACCCTCCACTCTGGGAGCAGGTACACACACACACACACACACACACACCCTCAACTCTGGGAGCAGGTAAACACACACACACACACACACACACACCCTCAACTCTGGGAGCAGGTAAACACACACACACACACACACACACACACACACACCCTCAACTCTGGGAGCAGGTAAACACACACACACACACACACACACACACACACACACACACCCTCAACTCTGGGAGCAGGTAAACACACACACACACACACCACACACACACACACACACCCTCAACTCTGGGAGCAGGTAAACACACACACACACACACCCTCAACTCTGGGAGCAGGTAAACACACACACACACACACACACACACACACACACACACACACCCTCCACTCTGGGAGCAGGTACACACACACACACACACACACACACCCCCTCCACTCTGGGAGCAGGTACACACACACACACACTACACACACACACACACACACACACCCTCCACTCTGGGAGCAGGTACACACACACACACACACACACACACACACTACCTACAGTATATACAGACACTACCCACAGTATATACAGACAGAATGACTACCAAATACTAGCTAGAAGTTGATCATATCAGAGCTGTGAAGCAGAGCATGCTGGGGGATCTCCAGCTGAGAGGAGTCTAGTGACAGTTCCATCCATCCTGTGTTTCCCCTCCAGTTAGCTCTCGTTGTGTTAGCCAAGGCCAGTGTTTCCCCTCCAGTTAGCTCTCGTTGTGTTAGCCAAGGCCAGTGTTTCCCCTCCAGTTAGCTCTCGTTGTGTTAGCCAAGGCCAGTGTTTCCCCTCCAGTTAGCTCTCGTTGTGTTAGCCAAGGCCAGTGTTTCCCCTCCAGTTAGCTCTCGTTGTGTTAGCCAAGGCCAGTGTTTCCCCTCCAGTTAGCTCTCGTTGTGTTAGCCAAGGCCAGTGTTTCCCCTCCAGTTAGCTCTCGTTGTGTTAGCCAAGGCCAGTGTTTCCCCTCCAGTTAGCTCTCGTTGTGTTAGCCAAGGCCAGTGTTTCCCCTCCAGTTAGCTCTCGTTGTGTTAGCCAAGGCCAGTGTTTCCCCTCCAGTTAGCTCTCGTTGTGTTAGCCAAGGCCAGTGTTTCCCCTCCAGTTAGCTCTCGTTGTGTTAGCCAAGGCCAGTGTGCGTCCTTGCTGATGTGGAAGTGTTTATGCGCTTGCCTACCTTATTGTCATGTTTTGTGGTTCTGCTAATGAAGTGTTTAGCGTGAGCTACCGTGAGCTAGCTACTGCGGGCTTGCTAGATCAGTTTTCACTGTCATGTTATTTTGACATTTAGCCCTGTGTTTGTATAGGATAATGTCCCTCACTACTTTGTTTATATACCCTGTAATTATATAGATGTACTTTATATGGATATTTCATTCCAAACTGTTTAGAAGTTTACATTTCAAGATCATTCAGTTGTGTGAGGCTCCCCTTTAATTAGTCACGCTGTTTAGCCTAGCGCTGTTTTAGCCTAGCGCTGTTTAGCCTAGCGCTGTTTAGCCTAGCGCTGCTGTTTAGCCTAGCGCTGCTGTTTAGCCTTGTAGAGCATTAAGCCATTACAGCCATGCTATTGAAGTCACGTTGTAGAGCATTAAGCCATTACAGCCATGCTATTGAAGTCACATTGTAGAGCATTAAGCCATTACAGCCATGCTATTGAAGCCACGTTGTAGAGCATTAAGCCATTACAGCCATGCTATTGAAGTCACGCTGTAGAGCATTAAGCCATTACAGCCATGCTATTGAAGCCACGTTGTAGAGCATTAAGCCATTACAGCCATGCTATTGAAGCCACGTTGTATAGCATTAAGCCATAACAGCCATGCTATTGAAGTCACGTTGTATAGCCTAGCGCTGTATTGTCTTGTAGAGCATTAAGCCATTACAGCCATGCTATTGAAGTCACATTGTAGAGCATTAAGCCATTACAGCCATGCTATTGAAGTCACGTTGTATAGCCTAGCGCTGTATTGTCTTGTAGAGCATTAAGCCATTACAGCCATGCTATTGAAGTCGAATAGCATCAAATAGCCAACACGATATTCAACTTTTCAGGGAAGTTAGGAACCAGTATTAACAGGCAGTTAGGAAAGCTAAGGCTAGCTTTTTCAAACAGAAATTTGCATCCTGTAGCACAAACTCCAAAAAGTTCTGGGACACTGTAAAGTCCATGGAGAATAAGAGCACCTCCTCCCAGCTGCCCACTGCTCTGAGGCTAGGAAACACTGTCACCACCGATAATTGAGAATTTCTAGAAGCATTTATCTGCGGCTGGCCATGCTTTCCACCTGGCTACCCTGACCCCGGTCAACAGCCCTGCACCCCCCCCACAGCAACTTGCCCAAACCTCCCCCATTTCTCCTTCACCCAAATCCAGATAGCTGATGTTCTGAAAGAGTTGCAAAATCTGGACCCCTACAAATCATCTAGATCCTCACTTTCTAAAATTATTCGCCGCAATTGTTGCAACCCCTATTACTAGCCTGTTCAACCTCTCTCTCGTATCGTCTGAGATCCCCAAAGATTGGAAAGCAGCTGCTGTCATCCCCCTCTTCAAAGGGGGAGACACTAGACCCAAACTGTTACATACCTATATCCATCCTACCCTGCCTTTCTAAGGTCTTCGAAAAGCCAAGTTAACAAACAGATCACCGACCATTTCGAATCCCACCGTACCTTCTCCCCTACGCAATCTGGTTTCAGAGCTGGTCATGGGTGCACCTCAGCCACGCTCAAGGTCCTAAACAACATCATAACCGCCATCGATAAGAGACATTACTGTGCAGCCGTATTCATCGACCTGGCCAAGGCTTTCGACTCTGTCAATCACCGCATTCTTATCGGCAGACTCAACAGCCTTGGTTTCTCTAATGATTGCCTCGCCTGGTTCACCAACTACTTCTCAGACTGAGTTCAGTGTGTCAAATCGGAGGGCCTGTTGTCCGGACCTCTGGCAGTCTCTATGGGGGTGCCACAGGGTTCAATTCTCGGCCGAATCTTTTCTCTGTATTTATCAATGATGTCGCTCTTGCTGTTGGTGATTCTCTGATCCACCTCTACGCAGACAACACCATTCTGTATACTTCTGGCCCTTCTTTGGACACTGTGTTAACAACCCTCCAGACAAGCTTCAATGCCATACAACACTCCTTCCATGGCCTCCAACTGCTCTTAAACGCTAGTAAAACTAAATGCATGCTCTTCAACCGATCGCTGCCCGCACCTGCCCGCCTGTCCAGCATCACTTCTCTGGACGGTTCTGACTTAGAATATGTGGACAACTACAAATACCTGGGTGTCTGGTTAGACTGTAAACTCTCCTTCCAGACTCACATTAAACATCTCCAATCCAAAATTAAATCTAGAATCGGCTTCCTATTTCACAACAAGCATCCTTCCCTCATGCTGCCAAACATACCCTCGTAAAACTGACTATCCTACTGATCCTTGACTTCAGCGATGTCATTTACAAAATAGCCTCCAACACTCTACTCAACAAGCTGGATGCAGTCTATCACAGTGCCATCCGTTTTGTCACCAAAGCCCCATATACTACCCACCACTGCGACCTGTACGCTCTCGTTGGCTGGCCCTCGCTTCATAATCGTCGCCAGACCCACTGGCTCCAGGTCATCTATAAGTCTCTGCTAGGTAAAGCCCCGCCTTATCTCAGCTCACTGGTCACCATAGCAACACCCACCTGTATCACGCGCTCCAGCAGGTATATCTCACCGGTCACCCCCAAAGCCAATTCCTCCTTTGGCCTCCTTTCCTTCCAGTTCTCTGCTGCCAATGACTGGAACGAACTGCAAAAATCATTGAAGCTGGAGACTCATATCTCCCTCACTAGCTTTAAGCACCAGCTGTCAGAGCAGCTCACAGATCACTGCACCTGTACATAGCCCATCTGTAAACAGCCCATCCAACTACCTCATCCCCATATTGTTATTTATTTTGCTCCTTTGCCCCCCAGTATCTCTACTTGCACATCTATCACTCCAGTGTTTAATTGCTAAATTGTAATTACTTCGCCACTATGGCCTATTTATTGCCTTACCTCCCTAATCTTACCTCATTTGCACACACTGTATATAGATTTTTTTTCTATTGTGTTATTGACTGTATGTTTGTTTATTCCATGTGTAACTCTGTGTTGTTGTATGTTGTCGAACTGCTTTGCTTTATCTTGGCCAGGTCACAGTTGTAAATGAGAACTTGTTCTCAACTAGCCTACCTGGTTAAATAAAGGACTTGTTCTCAACTAGCCTAACCTGGTTAAATAAAGGACTTGTTCTCAACTAGCCTAACCTGGTTAAATAAAGGACTTGTTCTCAACTAGCCTACCTGGTTAAATAAAGGACTTGTTCTCAACTAGCCTAACCTGGTTAAATAAAGGACTTGTTCTCAACTAGCCTACCTGGTTAAATAAAGGACTTGTTCACTACTACCTTGGCATGGACCAACACAGTGCCTGAGGAAAGTATTCAGACCTCTTCACTTTTTCCACATTTTGTTACATTATTCTAAAATGGATTAGATACATTTTTCCTCTCATTAATCGATACACAATACCCCGTGACGACATCACAATACCCCGTGACGACATCACAATACCCCGTGACGACATCACAATACCCCGTGACGACATCACAATACCCCATAACGACATCACAATACCCCATAACGACATCACAATACCCCGTAACAATACCCCATGACGACATCACAATACCCCGTGACGACATCACAATACCCCATAACGACATCACAATACCCCATAACGACATCACAATACCCCGTAACAATACCCCGTGACGACATCACAATACCCCGTGACGACATCACAATACCCCATAACGACATCACAATACCCCGTAACAATACCCCGTGACGACATCACAATACCCCGTAACGACATCACAATACCCCATGACGACATCACAATACCCCGTAACGACATCACAATACCCCGTAACGACAAAGCGAAAAGTTTTGTTAATTATAGCAAATGTATTAAAAGTAAAGAAATACCTTATTTACGTAAGTATTCAGACGCTTTGCTCTGAGACTCAAAATACTGTAGAGCTCAGGTGCATCCTGTTTCCATTGATCATCCTTGATGTTTATACAACTTGATTGGAGTCCACCGGTGGTAAATTCAATTGATAGGACATGATTTGGAAAGGCACACACCTGTTTATATAAGGTCCCACAGTTGACAGGTAGAGCAGAAACCAAGCCATGAGGTCGAAGGAATCCTCCGTAGAGCTCCGAGACAGGATTGTGTCAAGGCACAGATCTGGGGAAGGGTACCAAAACATTTCTGCAGTATTGAAGATCCCCAAGAACACAGTGGTCTCAATCATTCTCCAATAGAAGAAGTTTGGAACCACTAAGTCTCTGCCTAGAGCTGGCCGCCCGGCCAAACTGAGCAATCGGGGGAGAAGGGCCTTGGTCAGAGAGGTGACCAAGAACCCGATGGTCACTCTAACAGAGCTCCAGAGTTCCTCTGTGGAGATGGGAGAACCTTTCAGAAGGACAACCATCTCTGCAGCACTCCACCAATCAGGCCTTTATGGTAGAGTGGCCAGACGGAAGCCACTCCTCAGTAAAAGGCACATGACAGCCCGCTTGGAGTTTACCTAAAGGACTCTCAGACCATGAGAAACAAGATTGATCTCTTTGGCCTGAATGCCAAGCGTTACGTCTGGAGGAAACCTGCCACCATCCCTACGGTGAAGCATGGTGGCGGCGTCACGTCTGGAGGAAACCTGTCACCATCCCTACGGTGAGGCATGGTGGTGGCAGCGTCAAGTCTGGAGGAAACCTGCCACCATCCCTACGGTGAGGCATGGTGGTGGCAGCGTCACGTCTGGAGGAGACCTGCCACCATCCCTACGGTGAGGCATGGTGGTGGCAGCGTCACGTCTGGAGGAAACCTGCCACCTTCCCTACGGTGAGGCATGGTGGTGGCAGCGTCAAGTCTGGAGGAAACCTGCCACCATCCCTACGGTGAGGCATGGTGGTGGCAGCGTCACGTCTGGAGGAGACCTGCCACCATCCCTACGGTGAGGCATGGTGGTGGCAGCGTCACGTCTGGAGGAAACCTGCCACCTTCCCTACGGTGAGGCATGGTGGTGGCAGCGTCACGTCTGGAGGAGACCTGCCACCATCCCTACGGTGAGGCATGGTGGTGGTAGCGTTACGTCTGGAGGTGAGGCATGGTGGTGGCAGCGTCACGTCTGGAGGAGACCTGCCACCATCCCTACGGTGAGGCATGGTGGTGGCAGCGTCACGTCTGGAGGAGACCTGCCACCATCCCTACGGTGAGGCATGGTGGTGGCAGCGTCACGTCTGGAGGAGACCTGCCACCATCCCTACGGTGAGGCTTGGTGGTGGCAGCGTCACGTCTGGAGGAGACCTGCCACCATCCCTACGGTGAGGCTTGGTGGTGGCAGCGTCACGTCTGGAGGAGACCTGCCACCATCCCTACGGTGAGGCTTGGTGGTGGCAGCGTCACGTCTGGAGGAGACCTGCCACCATCCCTACGGTGAGGCATGGTGGTGGCAGCGTCACGTCTGGAGGAGACCTGCCACCATCCCTACGGTGATGCATGGTGGTGGCAGCGTCACGTCTGGAGGAAACCTGCCACCATCCCTACGGTGAGGCATGGTGGTGGCAGCGTCACGTCTGGAGGAAACCTGCCACCATCCCTACGGTGAGGCTTGGTGGTGGCAGCGTCACGTCTGGAGGAGACCTGCCACCATCCCTACGGTGAGGCTTGGTGGTGGCAGCGTCACGTCTGGAGGAAACCTGCCACCATCCCTACGGTGAAGCATGGTGGTGGCAGCATCATGCTGTGGGGATGTTTTTCAGTAGCAGGGAGTCAGGATCAAGGTAAAGATGAACGGAGCAAAGACAGAGATCCTTGATGAAAACCTGCTCCAGAGCGCTCAGGACCTCAGACTGGGGCGAAGGTTCACCTTCCAACAGGCCAACGACCCTAAGCACAGAGCCAAGACAACCCAGGAGTGGCTTCGGGACAAGTCTCTGGATGTCCTCGAGCGGCCCAGGCAGAGCACGGGAATTTAACCCGATTGAACATCTCTGGAGAGACCTGAAAATAGCTGTGCAGCAACGCTCCCCATCCACCCTGACAGAGCTTGAGAGGATCTGCAGAGAAGAATGGGAGATCCTTCCCAAATACAGGTGTGCCAAGCTTTTAGCCTCATATCTAAGAAGACTCAAGGCTGTAATCTCTGACAAAGGTGCTTCAACAAAGTACTAAGTAAAGGGTCTGAATTCTTATGTAAACATATTTTTAAAAAGTAAAAAATGTTTTTGATTTGTCATTATGGGGTATTGTGATGTCATTATGGGGTATTGTGATGTCATTATGGGGTATTGTGATGGTATTGTGATGTCATTATGGGGTATTGTGATGTCATTATGGGGTATTGTGTGTAGACTGATGAGGGGAAAAAACAACTTCCTCAATTTTAGAATGAGGCTGTAACAAAACAAAATGTCAAATTCAAGGGGTCTGAATACTCTGAACGCACTGTAGGAGCTCAAACCAGGAAAAACATTAATGATGGAGCTGTTATACAATACACAGCCAACCACATATTACACATGGCAGAAAAACAAACAGATTTAAGATGTTTTTGGTACATAACTGGTAATAGTCTAAATTAAACAAATGCAGATTTAGACTACAATTATAGTGAATTTGTATTTGATTCTGAATAGTTTAGTGTATTATGGTCGAGATGGTTTAATGATGCTGGAGATTCCTAGTACGGGCCGGAGGTTCCCAGTACGGGCCGGAGATTCCCAGTACGGGCCGGAGGTTCCCAGTACGGGCCGGAGGTTCCCAGTACGGGCCGGAGATTCCCAGTACGGGCCGGAGGTTCCCAGTACGGGCCGGAGGTTCCCAGTACGGGCCGGAGGTTCCCAGTACGGGCCGGAGATTCCCAGTACGGGCCGGAGATTCCCAGTACGGGCCCAGATGGGATTGGAGCATCTACATTTAGAAAAGTTGACCATAATCCACTGTGATGTTCTGTGCCCATATTGTGAATCAGCATCATTAAACCTCCTCGACCCTAAAAAACTGTCTTGGTAAAACCTGGACAATATACAGTCACCCTAACCAGCACACACCAGGTAAAACCTGGACAATATACAGTCACCCTAACCAGCACACACCAGGTAAAACCTGGACAATATACAGTCACCCTAACCAGCACACACCAGGTAAAACCTGGACAATATACAGTCACCCTAACCAGAACACACCAGGTAAAACCTGGACAATATACAGTCACCCTAACCAGCACACACCAGGTAAAACCTGGACAATATACAGTCACCCTAACCAGCACACACCAGGTAAAACCTGGACAATATACAGTCACCCTAACCAGCACACACCAGGTAAAACCTGGACAATATACAGTCACCCTAACCAGAACACACCAGGTAAAACCTGGACAATATACAGTCACCCTAACCAGCACACACCAGGTAAAACCTGGACAATATACAGTCACCCTAACCAGCACACACCAGGTAAAACCTGGACAATATACAGTCACCCTAACCTAACATAGTAACCCTATAATAACCCTGTAGTAACCCCTATAATAACCCTATAGTAACCCTATAATAACCCTATAGTAACCCTATAATAACCCTATAGTAACCCTATAATAACCCTATAGTAACCCTATAGTAACCCTATAGTAACCCTATAGTAACCCTATAATAACCCTATAATAACCCTATAGTAACCCTATAATAACCCCTATAGTAACCCTATAGTAACCCTATAATAACCCTATAGTAACCCTGTAGTAACCCTATAGTAACCCTATAGTAACCCTATAGTAACCCCTATAGTAACCCCTATAGTAACCCTATAGTAACCCTATAATAACCCTGTAGTAACCCTATAGTAACCCTGTAGTAACCCTATAGTAACCCTATAGTAACCCCTATAGTAACCCCTATAGTAACCCTATAGTAACCCTATAGTAACCCTATAGTAACCCTATAGTAACCCCTATAGTAACCCTATAGTAACCCTATAATAACCCTGTAGTAACCCTATAGTAACCCTATAGTAACCCTATAATAACCCTGTAGTAACCCTATAATAACCCTATAGTAACCCTATAATAACCCTATAGTAACCCTATAATAACCCTGTAGTAACCCTATAATAACCCTATAGTAACCCTATAATAACCCTGTAGTAACCCTGTAGTAACCCCTATAGTAACCCTATAGTAACCCTATAATAACCCTATAGTAACCCTATAATAACCCTATAGTAACCCTATAATAACACTATAGTAACCCTGTGCTGTGTTGTTTCAGGGTGAAAGACATCAAGAGTGTGTATCTGGACTCCACCTTTTACGACCCTCGCTTCTACCAGATCCCCAGCAGGGTGAGTGTGTGGGATTCTGAGAGAGCTACAGAGAGAGAGAGAGAGAGAGAGAGAGAGAGGGGGGAGAGAGAGCTACAGCGAGAGAGAGAGAGAGGGGGGAGAGAGAGCTACAGCGAGAGAGAGAGAGAGGGGGGAGAGCTAGAGAGAGGGGAGGAGAGAGAGCTACAGAGAGAGAGAGGGGGGGAGAGAGAGAGGAGAGGGGGGGGAGAGAGAGAGAGAGCTACAGAGAGACAGAGCGAGAGCTAGAGAGAGAGAGGGGGAGGGGGGAGAGCTTGAGAGAGAGCTACAGAGAGAGAGAGAGAGGGGGGGGGAGAGAGAGCTAGAGAGAGAGAGAGAGAGTGTGTGTGTAGGAGACGTGTCTACATGCTATCCAGGGCCTGGTACAGGACTGAGTCATTAGGTGTGTGTGTGTGTGTGTGTGTGTGTGTGTGTGTGTGTGTGTGTGTGTGTGTGTGTGTGTGTGTGTGTGTGTGTGTGTGTGTGTGTGTGTGTGTGTAGGAGACCTGTCTACATGCTATCCAGGACCTGGTACAGGACTGGATCAGTAGGAGTGTGCGCCACACAGTGTGGCTGAACTGTAAGGCTGCGTATGGATATGAATACCTCTTCACTAACCTGGCGAACGAGTTTCACACACAGGTCGGTGACCAACACTTAATAAGGATCGGACCCTTTTTTTCCATTTCTGCCTAAAATGACAAATCCAAATCTAACTGCCTGAAGCGAGGATATGCATATTATTGGTACCATTTGAAAGGAAACACTTTGAAGTTTGTGGAAATGTGAAAGGAATGTAGGAGAATATAACACATTAGATCTGGTAAATGATAAAACGAACCGTTTTTTTGTTCCGTCATCTTTGAAATGCAAGAGAAAGGCCATAATGTATTATTCCAGCCCAGGTGCAATTTAGATTTTTTTGGCCACTAGATGGCAGCAGTACAACGTTTTAGACTGATCCAATGAACCATTGCATTTTGTTCAAAATGTATCAAGACTGCCCAATTGGTTTATTAATAACTTTAAGTTCATAACTGTGCACTCTCCTCAAACAATAGCATGGTATTCTTTCACTGTAATAGCTACTGGTCATTGGACAGTGCAGTTAGATTAACAAGAATTTAAGCTTTCTGCCAATATCAGATATGTCTATGTCCTGGGAAATGTTCCTGTTACTTACAACCTCATGCTAATCCCATTAGCCTACGTTAGCTTAACCGACCCGTGGATGGGACACCGATCCCGATGAAGTTTTAAACACACACTTTGTTAAGCAGGAGAAATAATGCCACATGGTGTGTTGTAGATTCATGTCAACAACCTGGACATGTTTAAGAAGATGCCAGAGATTCTGAGTCATGTGACCACGGATCGAGCCACTCAGATCCATGCCTGCCGTCACCCCAAGGTAACGCTGCTACACGCCCACTTTCTCTTAGCAACCCCTAACCAATAGGAACATGGTGTGGTGAGGAGTCCTAACCAATAGGAACATGGTGTGTAGGGGGAGGAGTCCTAACCAATAGAAACATGGTGTTTAGGGGGAGGAGTCCTAACCAATAGAAACATGGTGTGTAGGGGGAGGAGTCCTAACCAATAGAAACATGGTGTGTTTAGGGGGAGGAGTCCTAACCAATAGGAACATGGTGTTTAGGGGGAGGAGTCCTAACCAATAGGAACATGGTGTTTAGGGGGAGGAATCCTAACCAATAGGAACATGGTGTGTGTAGGGGGAGGAGTCCTAACCAATAGGAACATGGTGTTTAGGGGGAGGAGTCCTAACCAATAGAAACATGGTGTTTAGGGGGAGGAGTCCTAACCAATAGGAACATGGTGTTTAGGGGGAGGAGTCCTAACCAATAGGAACATGGTGTGGTGAGGAGTCCTAACCAATAGGAACATGGTGTGGTGAGGACTCCTAACCAATAGGAACATGGTGTTTAGGGGGAGGAGTCCTAACCAATAGGAACATGGTGTTTAGGGGGAGGAGTCCTAACCAATAGGAACATGGTGTTTAGGGGGAGGAGTCCTAACCAATAGGAACATGGTGTGGTGAGGAGTCCTAACCAATAGAAACATGGTGTTTAGGGGGAGGAGTCCTAACCAATAGGAACATGGTGTTTAGGGGGAGGAGTCCTAACCAATAGGAACATGGTGTGGTGAGGAGTCCTAACCAATAGAAACATGGTGTTTAGGGGGAGGAGTCCTAACCAATAGGAACATGGTGTTTAGGGGGAGGAGTCCTAACCAATAGGAACATGGTGTTTAGGGGGAGGAGTCCTAACCAATAGGAACATGGTGTTTAGGGGGAGGAGTCCTAACCAATAGGAACATGGTGTTTAGGGGGAGGAGTCCTAACCAATAGGAACTTGGTGTGGTGAGGAGTCCTAACCAATAGGAACATGGTGTTTAGGGGGAGGAGTCCTAACCAATAGGAACATGATGTGGTGAGGAGTCCTAACCAATAGGAACATGGTGTGTGTAGGGGGAGGAGTCCTAACCAATAGGAACATGGTGTTTAGGGGGAGGAGTCCTAACCAATAGGAACATGGTGTGGTGAGGAGTCCTAACCAATAGGAACATGGTGTTTAGGGGGAGGAGTCCTAACCAATAGGAACATGGTGTTTAGGGGGAGGAGTCCTAACCAATAGGAACTTGGTGTGGTGAGGAGTCCTAACCAATAGGAACATGATGTTTAGGGGGAGGAGTCCTAACCAATAGGAACATGGTGTTTAGGGGGAGGAGTCCTAACCAATAGGAACATGGTGTGGTGAGGAGTCCTAACCAATAGGAACATGGTGTTTAGGGGGAGGAGTCCTAACCAATAGGAACATGGTGTTTAGGGGGAGGAGTCCTAACCAATAGGAACATGGTGTTTAGGGGGAGGAGTCCTAACCAATAGGAACATGGTGTTTAGGGGGAGGAGTCCTAACCAATAGGAACATGGTGTTTAGGGGGAGGAGTCCTAACCAATAGGAACATGGTGTTTAGGGGGAGGAGTCCTAACCAATAGGAACATGATGTTTAGGGGGAGGAGTCCTAACCAATAGGAACATGGTGTTTAGGGGGAGGAGTCCTAACCAATAGGAACATGGTGTGGTGAGGAGTCCTAACCAATAGGAACATGGTGTTTAGGGGGAGGAGTCCTAACCAATAGGAACATGGTGTTTAGGGGGAAGAGTCCTAACCAATAGGAACATGATGGGGTGAGGAGTCCTAACCAATAGGAACATGGTGTGTGTAGGGGGAGGAGTCCTAACCAATAGGAACATGGTGTTTAGGGGGAGGAGTCCTAACCAATAGGAACTTGGTGTGGTGAGGAGTCCTAACCAATAGGAACATGGTGTTTAGGGGGAGGAGTCCTAACCAATAGGAACATGATGTGGTGAGGAGTCCTAACCAATAGGAACATGGTGTGTGTAGGGGGAGGAGTCCTAACCAATAGGAACATGGTGTTTAGGGGGAGGAGTCCTAACCAATAGGAACATGGTGTTTAGGGGGAGGAGTCCTAACCAATAGGAACTTGGTGTGGTGAGGAGTCCTAACCAATAGGAACATGGTGTTTAGGGGGAGGAGTCCTAACCAATAGGAACATGGTGTTGAGGGGGAGGAGTCCTAACCAATAGGAACATGGTGTTGAGGGGGAGGAGTCCTAACCAATAGGAACATGGTGTTTAGGGGGAGGAGTCCTAACCAATAGGAACATGGTGTTTAGGGGGAGGAGTCCTAACCAATAGGAACATGGTGTTTAGGGGGAGGAGTCCTAACCAATAGGAACATGGTGTTTAGGGGGAGGAGTCCTAACCAATAGAAACATGGTGTTTAGGGGGAGGAGTCCTAACCAATAGGAACATGGTGTTTAGGGGGAGGAGTCCTAACCAATAGGAACATGGTGTTTAGGGGGAGGAGTCCTAACCAATAGGAACATGGTGTTTAGGGGGAGGAGTCCTAACCAATAGGAACATGGTGTTTAGGGGGAGGAGTCCTAACCAATAGGAACATGGTGTTTAGGGGGAGGAGTCCTAACCAATAGGAACATGGTGTTTAGGGGGAGGAGTCCTAACCAATAGGAACATGGTGTTTAGGGGGAGGAGTCCTAACCAATAGGAACATGGTGTTTAGGGGGAGGAGTCCTAACCAATAGAAACATGGTGTTTAGGGGGAGGAGTCCTAACCAATAGGAACATGGTGTTTAGGGGGAGGAGTCCTAACCAATAGGAACATGGTGTTTAGGGGGAGGAGTCCTAACCAATAGGAACATGGTGTTTAGGGGGAGGAGTCCTAACCAATAGGAACATGGTGTTTAGGGGGAGGAGTCCTAACCAATAGGAACATGGTGTTTAGGGGGAGGAGTCCTAACCAATAGGAACATGGTGTTTAGGGGGAGGAGTCCTAACCAATAGGAACATGGTGTTTAGGGGGAGGAGTCCTAACCAATAGGAACATGGTGTTTAGGGGGAGGAGTCCTAACCAATAGAAACATGGTGTGGTGAGGAGTCCTAACCAATAGGAACATGGTGTTTAGGGGGAGGAGTCCTAACCAATAGGAACATGGTGTTTAGGGGGAGGAGTCCTAACCAATAGGAACATGGTGTGGTGAGGAGTCCTAACCAATAGAAACATGGTGTTTAGGGGGAGGAGTCCTAACCAATAGGAACATGGTGTTTAGGGGGAGGAGTCCTAACCAATAGGAACATGGTGTTTAGGGGGAGGAGTCCTAACCAATAGGAACATGGTGTTTAGGGGGAGGAGTCCTAACCAATAGGAACATGGTGTTTAGGGGGAGGAGTCCTAACCAATAGGAACTTGGTGTGGTGAGGAGTCCTAACCAATAGGAACATGGTGTTTAGGGGGAGGAGTCCTAACCAATAGGAACATGATGTGGTGAGGAGTCCTAACCAATAGGAACATGGTGTGTGTAGGGGGAGGAGTCCTAACCAATAGGAACATGGTGTTTAGGGGGAGGAGTCCTAACCAATAGGAACATGGTGTGGTGAGGAGTCCTAACCAATAGGAACATGGTGTTTAGGGGGAGGAGTCCTAACCAATAGGAACATGGTGTTTAGGGGGAGGAGTCCTAACCAATAGGAACTTGGTGTGGTGAGGAGTCCTAACCAATAGGAACATGATGTTTAGGGGGAGGAGTCCTAACCAATAGGAACATGGTGTTTAGGGGGAGGAGTCCTAACCAATAGGAACATGGTGTGGTGAGGAGTCCTAACCAATAGGAACATGGTGTTTAGGGGGAGGAGTCCTAACCAATAGGAACATGGTGTTTAGGGGGAGGAGTCCTAACCAATAGGAACATGGTGTTTAGGGGGAGGAGTCCTAACCAATAGGAACATGGTGTTTAGGGGGAGGAGTCCTAACCAATAGGAACATGGTGTTTAGGGGGAGGAGTCCTAACCAATAGGAACATGGTGTTTAGGGGGAGGAGTCCTAACCAATAGGAACATGATGTTTAGGGGGAGGAGTCCTAACCAATAGGAACATGGTGTTTAGGGGGAGGAGTCCTAACCAATAGGAACATGGTGTGGTGAGGAGTCCTAACCAATAGGAACATGGTGTTTAGGGGGAGGAGTCCTAACCAATAGGAACATGGTGTTTAGGGGGAAGAGTCCTAACCAATAGGAACATGATGGGGTGAGGAGTCCTAACCAATAGGAACATGGTGTGTGTAGGGGGAGGAGTCCTAACCAATAGGAACATGGTGTTTAGGGGGAGGAGTCCTAACCAATAGGAACTTGGTGTGGTGAGGAGTCCTAACCAATAGGAACATGGTGTTTAGGGGGAGGAGTCCTAACCAATAGGAACATGATGTGGTGAGGAGTCCTAACCAATAGGAACATGGTGTGTGTAGGGGGAGGAGTCCTAACCAATAGGAACATGGTGTTTAGGGGGAGGAGTCCTAACCAATAGGAACATGGTGTTTAGGGGGAGGAGTCCTAACCAATAGGAACTTGGTGTGGTGAGGAGTCCTAACCAATAGGAACATGGTGTTTAGGGGGAGGAGTCCTAACCAATAGGAACATGGTGTTGAGGGGGAGGAGTCCTAACCAATAGGAACATGGTGTTTAGGGGGAGGAGTCCTAACCAATAGGAACATGGTGTTTAGGGGGAGGAGTCCTAACCAATAGGAACATGGTGTTTAGGGGGAGGAGTCCTAACCAATAGGAACATGGTGTTTAGGGGGAGGAGTCCTAACCAATAGGAACATGGTGTTTAGGGGGAGGAGTCCTAACCAATAGGAACATGGTGTTTAGGGGGAGGAGTCCTAACCAATAGAAACATGGTGTTTAGGGGGAGGAGTCCTAACCAATAGGAACATGGTGTTTAGGGGGAGGAGTCCTAACCAATAGGAACATGGTGTTTAGGGGGAGGAGTCCTAACCAATAGGAACATGGTGTTTAGGGGGAGGAGTCCTAACCAATAGGAACATGGTGTTTAGGGGGAGGAGTCCTAACCAATAGGAACATGGTGTTTAGGGGGAGGAGTCCTAACCAATAGGAACATGGTGTTTAGGGGGAGGAGTCCTAACCAATAGGAACATGGTGTTTAGGGGGAGGAGTCCTAACCAATAGGAACATGGTGTTTAGGGGGAGGAGTCCTAACCAATAGAAACATGGTGTTTAGGGGGAGGAGTCCTAACCAATAGGAACATGGTGTTTAGGGGGAGGAGTCCTAACCAATAGGAACATGGTGTTTAGGGGGAGGAGTCCTAACCAATAGGAACATGGTGTTTAGGGGGAGGAGTCCTAACCAATAGGAACATGGTGTTTAGGGGGAGGAGTCCTAACCAATAGGAACATGGTGTTTAGGGGGAGGAGTCCTAACCAATAGGAACATGGTGTTTAGGGGGAGGAGTCCTAAGCCAATAGGAACATGGTGTTTAGGGAGGAGTCCTAACCAATAGGAACATGGTGTTTAGGGGGAGGAGTCCTAACCAATAGAAACATGGTGTGGTGAGGAGTCCTAACCAATAGGAACATGGTGTTTAGGGGGAGGAGTCCTAACCAATAGGAACATGGTGTGGTGAGGAGTCCTAACCAATAGGAACATGGTGTTTAGGGGGAGGAGTCCTAACCAATAGAAACATGGTGTTTAGGGGGAGGAGTCCTAACCAATAGGAACATGGTGTTTAGGGGGAGGAGTCCTAACCAATAGGAACATGGTGTTTAGGGGGAGGAGTCCTAACCAATAGGAACATGGTGTTTAGGGGGAGGAGTCCTAACCAATAGGAACTTGGTGTGGTGAGGAGTCCTAACCAATAGGAACATGGTGTTTAGGGGGAGGAGTCCTAACCAATAGGAACATGGTGTTTAGGGGAGGAGTCCTAACCAATAGGAACATGGTGTTTTAGGGGGAGGAGTCCTAACCAATAGGAACATGGTGTTTAGGGGGAGGAGTCCTAACCAATAGGAACATGGTGTTTAGGGGGAGGAGTCCTAACCAATAGGAACATGGTGTTTAGGGGGAGGAGTCCTAACCAATAGGAACATGGTGTTTAGGGTGAGGAGTCCTAACCAATAGAAACATGGTTTTTAGGGGGAGGAGTCCTAACCAATAGGAACATGGTGTGGTGAGGAGTCCTAACCAATAGGAACATGGTGTTTAGGGGAGGAGTCCTAACCAATAGGAACATGGTGTGGTGAGGAGTCCTAACCAATAGGAACATGGTGTTTAGGGGGAGGAGTCCTAACCAATAGGAACATGGTGTTTAGGGGGAGGAGTCCTAACCAATAGGAACATGGTGTGGTGAGGAGTCCTAACCAATAGGAACATGGTGTTTAGGGGGAGGAGTCCTAACCAATAGGAACATGGTGTTTAGGGGGAGGAGTCCTAACCAATAGGAACATGGTGTTTAGGGGGAGGAGTCCTAACCAATAGGAACTTGGTGTGGTGAGGAGTCCTAACCAATAGGAACATGGTGTGGTGAGGAGTCCTAACCAATAGGAACATGATGTTTAGGGGAGGAGTCCTAACCAATAGGAACATGGTGTTTAGGGGGAGGAGTCCTAACCAATAGGAACATGGTGTTTAGGGGGAGGAGTCCTAACCAATAGAAACATGGTGTTTAGGGGGAGGAGTCCTAACCAATAGGAACATGGTGTGGTGAGGAGTCCTAACCAATAGGAACATGGTGTTTAGGGGGAGGAGTCCTAACCAATAGGAACATGGTGTGGTGAGGAGTCCTAACCAATAGGAACATGGTGTTTAGGGGGAGGAGTCCTAACCAATAGGAACATGGTGTGGTGAGGAGTCCTAACCAATAGGAACATGGTGTTTAGGGGGAGGAGTCCTAACCAATAGGAACATGGTGTTTAGGGGGAGGAGTCCTA
>NW_027675659.1:2500-5000 GCF_965601325.2 Salmo salar
GTGGTGTGTGTGTGTGTTGTCGGTGTGTGTGTGTGTGTGGTCGGTGTGTGTATGTGTGTGTGTGTGTGTGTGTGTGTGTCGGTGTGTGTGTGTTGTCGGTGTGTGTGTGTGTGTTGTCGGTGTGTGTGTGTGTTGTCGGTGTGTGTGTGTGTGTGTTGTCGGTGTGTGTGTGTGTGTTGTCGGTTTGTGTGTGTGTGTGTGTGTGTGTTGTCGGTGTGTGTCTGTGTGTTGTCGGTGTGTCTGTGTGTGTGTGTTGTCGGTGTGTGTGTGTTGTGTGTGTGTGTCGGTGTGTGTGTGTTGTCGGTGTGTGTGTGTGTGTGTGTGTGTTGTCGGTGTGTGTGTGTGTGTTGTCGGTGTGTGTGTGTGTGTGTGTGTTGTCAGTGTGTGTGTGTGTGTGTGTTGTCGGTGTGTGTGTGTGTTGTCGGTGTGTGTGTGTGTGGTCGGTGTGTGTGTCGGTGTGTGTGTGTTGTCAGTGTGTGTGTGTGTGTGTTGTCGGGTGTGTGTGTGTGTTGTCGGTGTGTGTGTCGTGTGTGTTGCTCGGTGTTGTGTGTGTGTGTGTGTTGTCGGTGTGTGTGTGTTGCCGGTGTGTGTGTGTGTTGTCGGTGTGTGTGTGTGTGTCGGTGTTGGTGTGTGTGTGTGTGTTGTCGGTGTGTGTGTGTGTGTGTGTTGTCGGTGTGTGTGTGTGTGTTGTCGGTCGTGTGTGTGTGTTGTCGGTGTGTGTGTGTTGTCAGTGTGTGTGTGTGTGTGTGTTGTCGGTGTGTGTGTGTGTTGTCGGTGTGTGTGTGTGTGTGTGTGTCGTGTGTGTGTGTGTGTGTGTGTGTCGGTGTGTGTGTGTGTGTGTGTTGTCGGTGTGTGTGTGTGTGTGTTGTCGGTGTGTGTGTGTGTGTGTGTGTCGTGTGTGTCGGTGTGTGTGTGTGTGTTGTCGGTGTGTGTGTGTGTGTGTGTCGGTGTCGGTGTGTGTGTGTTGTCGGTGTGTGTGTCGTGTGTGTGTGTGTGTGTTGTCAGTGTGTGTGTGTGTGTGTTGTCGGTTTGTGTGTGTGTGTGTTGTCGGTGTGTGTGTGTGTGTTGTCGTGTGTGTGTGTGTGTGTCGTCGTGTGTGTGGTGTGTGTGTTGTCGGTGTGTGTGTGTGTGTGTCGCTGTGTGTGTCGTGTGTTGTGTGTGTGTGTTGTCGGTGTGTGTGTGTGTGTGTGTGTTGTCGGTGTGTCGTGTGTTGTTGGTCGTGTGTGTGTGTTGTCGGTGTGTGTGTGTGTGTGTTGTCGGTGTGTGTGTGTGTGTGTTGTCGGTGTGTGTGTGTGTGTGTGTGTTGTCGGTGTGTGGTGTGTGTGTTGTCGTGTGTGTGTGTGTGTGTTGTCGGTGTGTGTGTGTTGTGTGTGTGTGTCGGTGTGTGTGTGTTGTCGGTGTGTGTTTGTGTGTGTGTTGTCGGTGTGTGTGTGTGTGTGCTGTCGGTGTGTGTGTGTGTGTGTCGTTGTCGGTGTGTGTGTGTGTGTTGTCGTGTGTGGTGTGTGTGTTGTCGTGTGTGTGTCGGTGTGTGTGTGTTGTCGGTGTGTGTGTGTGTTGTGTGTGTCGTGTGTGTGTTGTCGGTGTGTGTGTGTGTCGGTGTCAGTGTGTGTGTGTGTTGTCGTGTGTCGTCGTGTGTGTTGTGTGTGTTGTCGGTGTGTGTGTGTGTGTGTGTGTTGTCGGTGTGTGTGTGTGTGTGTGTTGTCGTGTGTGTGTGTGTTGTGTTGCCGATGTGTGTGTGTTGTCGTTGTGTGTCGTGTGTGTTGTCGGTGTTTGTGTGTGTCGTTGTCGGTGTGTGTGTGTGTTGTCGGTGTGTGTGTGTGTGTTGTCGGTGTGTGTGTGTGTGTGTTGTCGGTGTGTGTGTGTGTGTGTGTTGTCGGAGTGTGTATGTGTGTGTGTGTGTGTCGTGTGTGCGTTGTCGGTGTGTGTGTGTTGTCGGTGTGTGTGTGTGTGTGTGTCGTGTGTGTGTGTGTCGGTGTAGTGTGTTGTCTGGTGTGTGTCGGTGTGTGTGTGTGTGTTGTCGGTGTGTGTGTGTGTGTGTTGTCGTGTGTGTGTCGTGTGTGTGTCTGTCGGTGTTGTCGGTGTGTCTGTGTGTGTGTGTTGTCGGTGTGTGTGTGTGTGTCGTGTGTGTGTCGGTGTGTGTGTGTTGTCGGTGTGTGTGTGTGAGTGTGTGTTGTCGGTGTGTCGTGTGTGTGTGTTGTCGGTGTGTGTGTGTGTGTGTGTGCAGTCGGTGTGTCGTGTGTGTGTGTTGTCGGTGTGTGTGTGTGTGTGTGTGTCAGTCGGTGTGTGTGTGTGTGTGTTGTCGGTGTGTGTGTGTGTGTTGTCGGTGTGTGTGTGTGTGTGTGTGTGTGCTGTGTCGTGTGTGTGTGTGTCAGTCGGTGTGTGTGTGTGTGTTGTCGGTGTGTGTTGTGTGTGTTGTCGGTGTGTGTGTGTGTGTGTTGTCGTGTGTGTGTGTGTGTGTTGTCGGTGTGTGTGTGTGTGTTGCCGGTGTGTGTGTGTGTGT
>NW_027675659.1:10000-27500 GCF_965601325.2 Salmo salar
TGTGTGTGTGTGTGTGTGTGTGTGTTGTCGGTGTGTGTGTGTGTGTGTTGTCGGTGTGTGTGTGTGTGTGTGTCGGTGTGTGTGTGTGTGTGTTGTCGGTGTGTGTGTGTGTGTGTGTGTGTGTGTGTGTGTGTGTTGTCGGTGTGTGTGTGTGTGTGTTGTCGGTGTGTGTGTGTGTGTGTGTGTGTGTGTGTGTGTGTGTGTGTGTGTGTGTGTGTGTGTGTGTGTGTGTTGTCGGTGTGTGTGTGTGTGTGTGTGTGTGTGTGTCGTGTGTGTGTGTGTGTGTTGTCGGTGTGTGTGTGTGTGTGTGTGTGTGTGTTGTCGGTGTGTGTGTGTGTGTGTTGTCGGTGTGTGTGTGTGTGTGTGTCGTGTGTGTGTGTGTGTGTGTTGTCGGTGTGTGTGTGTGTGTGTGTCGGTGTGTGTGTGTGTGTTGTCGGTGTGTGTGTGTGTGTGTTGTCGGTGTGTGTGTGTGTGTGTGTGTTGTCGGTGTGTGTGTGTGTGTGTTGTCGGTGTGTGTGTGTGTGTTGTCGTGTGTGTGTGTGTGTGTGTTGTCGGTGTGTGTGTGTGTGTTGTCGTGTGTGTGTGTGTGTGTTGTCGGTGTGTGTGTGTGTGTTGTCGGTGTGTGTGTGTGTGTGTGTGTCGTGTGTGTGTGTGTGTGTGTGTGTGTGTGTGTGTGTGTGTGTGTGTGTGTTGTCGTGTGTGTGTGTGTTGTCGGTGTGTGTGTGTGTGTGTTGTCGGTGTGTGTGTGTGTGTGTGTTGTCGGTGTGTGTGTGTGTGTGTGTCGGTGTGTGTGTGTGTGTGTGTGTGTGTGTGTGTGTGTTGTCGGTGTGTGTGTGTGTGTTGTCGTGTGTGTGTGTGTGTGTTGTCGGTGTGTGTGTGTGTGTGTTGTCGGTGTGTGTGTGTGTGTGTTGTCGGTGTGTGTGTGTGTGTGTGTGTGTGTGTGTTGTCGGTGTGTGTGTGTGTGTGGTGTGTGTGTGTGTGTTGTCGGTGTGTGTGTGTGTGTGTGTTGTCGGTGTGTGTGTGTGTGTGTTGTGTGTGTGTGTGTGTGGTGTGTGTGTGTGTGTTGTCGGTGTGTGTGTGTGTGTTGTCGGTGTGTGTGTGTGTGTGTTGTCGGTGTGTGTGTGTGTGTGTTGTCGGTGTGTGTGTGTGTGTTGTCGGTGTGTGTGTGTGTGTGTGTGTGTGTGTGTGTCGGTGTGTGTGTGTGTGTTGTCGGTGTGTGTGTGTGTGTGTTGTCGGTGTGTGTGTGTGTGTGTTGTCGGTGTGTGTGTGTGTGTTGTCGGTGTGTGTGTGTGTGTTGTCGGTGTGTGTGTGTGTGTGTGTGTGTGTGTGTGTGTGTGTCGTGTGTGTGTGTGTGTGTTGTCGGTGTGTGTGTGTGTGTGTGTCGTGTGTGTGTGTGTGTGTGTTGTCGGTGTGTGTGTGTGTGTTGTCGTGTGTGTGTGTGTGTGTTGTCGGTGTGTGTGTGTGTGTTGTCGGTGTGTGTGTGTGTGTGTGTCGGTGTGTGTGTGTGTGTGTGTTGTCGTGTGTGTGTGTGTGTGTGTGTTGTCGGTGTGTGTGTGTGTGTGTGTGTCGGTGTGTGTGTGTGTGTGTGTTGTCGGTGTGTGTGTGTGTGTTGTCGGTGTGTGTGTGTGTGTGTTGTCGGTGTGTGTGTGTGTGTTGTCGGTGTGTGTGTGTGTGTGTGTGTGTGTGTGTGTGTGTGTGTGTGTTGTCGGTGTGTGTGTGTGTGTTGTCGTGTGTGTGTGTGTGTGTGTCGTTGTGTGTGTGTGTGTGTGTGTTGTCGGTGTGTGTGTGTGTGTGTGTGTGTGTGTGTTGTCGGTGTGTGTGTGTGTGTTGTCGGTGTGTGTGTGTGTGTGTTGTCGGTGTGTGTGTGTGTGTTGTCGGTGTGTGTGTGTGTGTTGTCGTGTGTGTGTGTGTGTGTTGTCGGTGTGTGTGTGTGTGTTGTCGGTGTGTGTGTGTGTGTGTCGTGTGTGTGTGTGTGTGTGTGTGTTGTCGGTGTGTGTGTGTGTGTGTTGTCGGTGTGTGTGTGTGTGTTGTCGGTGTGTGTGTGTGTGTTGTCGGTGTGTGTGTGTGTTGTCGTGTGTGTGTGTGTGTGTTGTCGGTGTGTGTGTGTGTGTTGTCGGTGTGTGTGTGTGTGTGTTGTCGGTGTGTGTGTGTGTGTTGTCGGTGTGTGTGTGTGTGTGTTGTCGGTGTGTGTGTGTGTGTGTGTGTGTGTGTGTGTGTGTGTGTGTGTGGTGTGTGTGTGTGTGTTGTCGTGTGTGTGTGTGTGTGTTGTCGGTGTGTGTGTGTGTGTGTTGTCGGTGTGTGTGTGTGTGTGTTGTCGGTGTGTGTGTGTGTGTTGTCGGTGTGTGTGTGTGTGTGTTGTCGGTGTGTGTGTGTGTGTTGTCGGTGTGTGTGTGTGTGTTGTCGGTGTGTGTGTGTGTGTTGTCGGTGTGTGTGTGTGTGTGTGTCGGTGTGTGTGTGTGTGTGTCGTGTGTGTGTGTGTGTGTGTTGTCGGTGTGTGTGTGTGTGTGTGTGTGTGTGTGTGTGTGTTGTCGGTGTGTGTGTGTGTGTTGTCGGTGTGTGTGTGTGTGTGTTGTCGGTGTGTGTGTGTGTGTTGTCGGTGTGTGTGTGTGTGTGTGTGTGTGTGTGTGTGTGTTGTCGTGTGTGTGTGTGTGTGTTGTCGGTGTGTGTGTGTGTGTGTTGTCGGTGTGTGTGTGTGTGTGTGTCGTGTGTGTGTGTGTGTGTTGTCGGTGTGTGTGTGTGTGTTGTCGTGTGTGTGTGTGTGTGTCGGTGTGTGTGTGTGTGTGTTGTCGTGTGTGTGTGTGTGTTGTCGGTGTGTGTGTGTGTGTTGTCGGTGTGTGTGTGTGTGTGTGTGTGTCGGTGTGTGTGTGTGTGTTGTCGTGTGTGTGTGTGTGTGTTGTCGGTGTGTGTGTGTGTGTGTTGTCGGTGTGTGTGTGTGTGTTGTCGTGTGTGTGTGTGTGTGTTGTCGGTGTGTGTGTGTGTGTGTGTTGTCGGTGTGTGTGTGTGTGTTGTCGGTGTGTGTGTGTGTGTGTTGTCGGTGTGTGTGTGTGTGTGTTGTCGGTGTGTGTGTGTGTGTTGTCGGTGTGTGTGTGTGTGTGTGTGTTGTCGGTGTGTGTGTGTGTGTGTCGTGTGTGTGTGTGTGTGTGTGTGTGTGTGTGTTGTCGGTGTGTGTGTGTGTGTGTCGGTGTGTGTGTGTGTGTGTTGTCGGTGTGTGTGTGTGTGTGTGTCGGTGTGTGTGTGTGTGTTGTCGGTGTGTGTGTGTGTGTGTGTGTGTGTGTGTGTGTGTCGTGTGTGTGTGTTGTCGGTGTGTGTGTGTGTGTGTGTGTGTGTGTGTGTGTGTGTGTGTTGTCGGTGTGTGTGTGTGTGTGTTGTCGGTGTGTGTGTGTGTGTGTTGTCGGTGTGTGTGTGTGTGTGTTGTCGTGTGTGTGTGTGTGTGTTGTCGGTGTGTGTGTGTGTGTGTTGTCGGTGTGTGTGTGTGTGTGTTGTCGGTGTGTGTGTGTGTGTGTTGTCGGTGTGTGTGTGTGTGTGTGTCGTGTGTGTGTGTGTGTTGTCGGTGTGTGTGTGTGTGTGTTGTCGGTGTGTGTGTGTGTGTTGTCGTGTGTGTGTGTGTGTGTTGTCGTGTGTGTGTGTGTGTGTTGTCGGTGTGTGTGTGTGTGTTGTCGGTGTGTGTGTGTGTGTGTTGTCGGTGTGTGTGTGTGTGTGTTGTCGGTGTGTGTGTGTGTGTTGTCGTGTGTGTGTGTGTGTGTTGTCGGTGTGTGTGTGTGTGTGTTGTCGTGTGTGTGTGTGTGTGTGTTGTCGGTGTGTGTGTGTGTGTGTTGTCGGTGTGTGTGTGTGTGTGTTGTCGGTGTGTGTGTGTGTGTGTTGTCGGTGTGTGTGTGTGTGTGTTGTCGGTGTGTGTGTGTGTGTGTGTCGGTGTGTGTGTGTGTGTGTTGTCGGTGTGTGTGTGTGTGTGTGTTGTCGTGTGTGTGTGTGTGTGTTGTCGGTGTGTGTGTGTGTGTGTTGTCGGTGTGTGTGTGTGTGTGTTGTCGGTGTGTGTGTGTGTCGTGTGTGTGTGTGTGTTGTCGGTGTGTGTGTGTGTGTTGTCGGTGTGTGTGTGTGTGTGTGTTGTCGGTGTGTGTGTGTGTGTGTGTGTCGTGTGTGTGTGTGTGTGTGTGTGTGTGTGTGTGTGTTGTCGTGTGTGTGTGTGTGTGTTGTCGGTGTGTGTGTGTGTGTGTTGTCGGTGTGTGTGTGTGTGTTGTCGGTGTGTGTGTGTGTGTGTGTGTGTGTGTGTGTGTGTGTGTTGTCGGTGTGTGTGTGTGTGTTGTCGGTGTGTGTGTGTGTGTGTGTCGGTGTGTGTGTGTGTGTTGTCGGTGTGTGTGTGTGTGTGTGTCGGTGTGTGTGTGTGTGTGTGTTGTCGTGTGTGTGTGTGTGTGTTGTCGGTGTGTGTGTGTGTGTGTCGTGTGTGTGTGTGTGTGTTGTCGGTGTGTGTGTGTGTGTTGTCGGTGTGTGTGTGTGTGTGTTGTCGGTGTGTGTGTGTGTGTTGTCGGTGTGTGTGTGTGTGTTGTCGTGTGTGTGTGTGTGTTGTCGGTGTGTGTGTGTGTGTTGTCGGTGTGTGTGTGTGTGTGTTGTCGGTGTGTGTGTGTGTGTGTTGTCGGTGTGTGTGTGTGTGTGTGTGTGGTGTGTGTGTGTGTGTGTGTGTTGTCGGTGTGTGTGTGTGTGTGTGTGTGTGTGTCGGTGTGTGTGTGTGTGTGTGTGTGTGTGTGTGTGTGTGTGTGTGTGTGTGTGTGTGTGTTGTCGGTGTGTGTGTGTGTGTGTTGTCGGTGTGTGTGTGTGTGTGTTGTCGGTGTGTGTGTGTGTGTGTTGTCGGTGTGTGTGTGTGTGTGTTGTCGGTGTGTGTGTGTGTGTTGTCGGTGTGTGTGTGTGTGTGTCGTGTGTGTGTGTGTGTGTTGTCGGTGTGTGTGTGTGTGTTGTCGGTGTGTGTGTGTGTGTGTCGTGTGTGTGTGTGTTGTCGTGTGTGTGTGTGTTGTCGGTGTGTGTGTGTGTGTGTTGTCGGTGTGTGTGTGTGTGTGTTGTCGTGTGTGTGTGTGTGTGTGTGTTGTCGTGTGTGTGTGTGTGTTGTCGGTGTGTGTGTGTGTGTTGTCGGTGTGTGTGTGTGTGTTGTCGGTGTGTGTGTGTGTGTGTGTGTGGTGTGTGTGTGTGTGTTGTCGGTGTGTGTGTGTGTGTGTTGTCGGTGTGTGTGTGTGTGTTGTCGTGTGTGTGTGTGTGTGTTGTCGGTGTGTGTGTGTGTGTGTTGTCGGTGTGTGTGTGTGTGTGTGTGTGTGTGTGTGTGTGTCGGTGTGTGTGTGTGTGTTGTCGGTGTGTGTGTGTGTGTGTTGTCGGTGTGTGTGTGTGTGTGTTGTCGGTGTGTGTGTGTGTGTTGTCGGTGTGTGTGTGTGTGTTGTCGGTGTGTGTGTGTGTGTCGGTGTGTGTGTGTGTGTTGTCGGTGTGTGTGTGTGTGTGTTGTCGGTGTGTGTGTGTGTGTTGTCGGTGTGTGTGTGTGTGTGTTGTCGTGTGTGTGTGTGTGTTGTCGGTGTGTGTGTGTGTGTGTTGTCGGTGTGTGTGTGTGTGTGTGTGTGTGTGTCGTGTGTGTGTGTGTGTGTTGTCGGTGTGTGTGTGTGTGTGTTGTCGGTGTGTGTGTGTGTTGTCGTGTGTGTGTGTGTGTGTTGTCGGTGTGTGTGTGTGTGTGTGTGTGTGTGTGTGTGTGTGTGTGTGTTGTCGGTGTGTGTGTGTGTGTTGTCGGTGTGTGTGTGTGTGTGTGTCGGTGTGTGTGTGTGTGTGTGTGTGTGTGTGTGTGTGTGTGTGTGTGTGTGTGTGTGTGTGTGTGTGTGTGTGTGTGTGTGTGTGTGTGTGTGTGTTGTCGGTGTGTGTGTGTGTGTGTGTGTGTGTGTCGTGTGTGTGTGTGTGTGTGTTGTCGGTGTGTGTGTGTGTGTGTTGTCGGTGTGTGTGTGTGTGTTGTCGGTGTGTGTGTGTGTGTGTTGTCGGTGTGTGTGTGTGTGTGTTGTCGTGTGTGTGTGTGTGTGTTGTCGGTGTGTGTGTGTGTGTGTGTGTGTGTGTGTGTGTGTGTGTGTTGTCGGTGTGTGTGTGTGTGTTGTCGGTGTGTGTGTGTGTGTGTTGTCGGTGTGTGTGTGTGTGTGTGTTGTCGGTGTGTGTGTGTGTGTTGTCGGTGTGTGTGTGTGTGTTGTCGGTGTGTGTGTGTGTGTGTTGTCGGTGTGTGTGTGTGTGTTGTCGGTGTGTGTGTGTGTGTGTTGTCGTGTGTGTGTGTGTGTTGTCGTGTGTGTGTGTGTGTGTTGTCGGTGTGTGTGTGTGTGTTGTCGTGTGTGTGTGTGTGTGTTGTCGGTGTGTGTGTGTGTGTGTTGTCGGTGTGTGTGTGTGTGTGTTGTCGGTGTGTGTGTGTGTTGTCGTGTGTGTGTGTGTGTGTGTTGTCGGTGTGTGTGTGTGTGTGTTGTCGGTGTGTGTGTGTGTGTGTCGGTGTGTGTGTGTGTGTTGTCGGTGTGTGTGTGTGTGTTGTCGGTGTGTGTGTGTGTGTGTTGTCGGTGTGTGTGTGTGTGTTGTCGGTGTGTGTGTGTGTGTTGTCGGTGTGTGTGTGTGTGTGTGTCGTGTGTGTGTGTGTGTGTTGTCGGTGTGTGTGTGTGTGTTGTCGGTGTGTGTGTGTGTGTGTGTGGTGTGTGTGTGTTGTCGTGTGTGTGTGTGTGTTGTCGGTGTGTGTGTGTGTGTGTTGTCGGTGTGTGTGTGTGTGTTGTCGTGTGTGTGTGTGTGTGTGTTGTCGGTGTGTGTGTGTGTGTGTGTTGTCGGTGTGTGTGTGTGTGTTGTCGGTGTGTGTGTGTGTGTTGTCGGTGTGTGTGTGTGTGTGTGTGTGTGTGTGTGTGTGTGTTGTCGGTGTGTGTGTGTGTGTGTTGTCGTGTGTGTGTGTGTGTGTTGTCGGTGTGTGTGTGTGTGTTGTCGGTGTGTGTGTGTGTGTGTTGTCGGTGTGTGTGTGTGTGTGTTGTCGGTGTGTGTGTGTGTGTGTGTGTGTGTGTGTGTGTGTGTGTCGTGTGTGTGTGTGTGTTGTCGGTGTGTGTGTGTGTGTGTGTCGTGTGTGTGTGTGTGTGTTGTCGGTGTGTGTGTGTGTGTTGTCGGTGTGTGTGTGTGTGTTGTCGGTGTGTGTGTGTGTGTGTGTTGTCGGTGTGTGTGTGTGTGTTGTCGGTGTGTGTGTGTGTGTGTTGTCGGTGTGTGTGTGTGTGTGTTGTCGGTGTGTGTGTGTGTGTGTTGTCGGTGTGTGTGTGTGTGTGTGTCGGTGTGTGTGTGTGTGTGTTGTCGGTGTGTGTGTGTGTGTTGTCGGTGTGTGTGTGTGTGTGTTGTCGGTGTGTGTGTGTGTGTTGTCGGTGTGTGTGTGTGTGTTGTCGTGTGTGTGTGTGTGTGTTGTCGGTGTGTGTGTGTGTGTGTTGTCGGTGTGTGTGTGTGTGTGTGTCGGTGTGTGTGTGTGTGTTGTCGGTGTGTGTGTGTGTGTTGTCGGTGTGTGTGTGTGTGTGTGTGTGTGTCGTGTGTGTGTGTGTGTGTTGTCGGTGTGTGTGTGTGTGTGTGTGTCGTGTGTGTGTGTGTGTTGTCGGTGTGTGTGTGTGTGTGTGTCGTGTGTGTGTGTGTGTGTTGTCGGTGTGTGTGTGTGTGTGTGTCGGTGTGTGTGTGTGTGTGTTGTCGGTGTGTGTGTGTGTGTGTGTCGGTGTGTGTGTGTGTGTTGTCGGTGTGTGTGTGTGTGTGTGTCGGTGTGTGTGTGTGTGTGTGTTGTCGTGTGTGTGTGTGTGTGTTGTCGTGTGTGTGTGTGTGTGTGTTGTCGGTGTGTGTGTGTGTGTGTTGTCGGTGTGTGTGTGTGTGTGTGTGTGTGTGTGTGTGTGTGTGTGGTGTGTGTGTGTGTTGTCGGTGTGTGTGTGTGTGTTGTCGTGTGTGTGTGTGTGTGTTGTCGGTGTGTGTGTGTGTGTGTGTGGTGTGTGTGTGTGTGTGTGTGTGTCGTGTGTGTGTGTGTGTGTTGTCGGTGTGTGTGTGTGTGTGTTGTCGGTGTGTGTGTGTGTGTGTTGTCGGTGTGTGTGTGTGTGTGTTGTCGGTGTGTGTGTGTGTGTTGTCGTGTGTGTGTGTGTGTGTTGTCGGTGTGTGTGTGTGTGTGTGTGTCGTGTGTGTGTGTGTGTTGTCGGTGTGTGTGTGTGTGTTGTCGGTGTGTGTGTGTGTGTGTTGTCGGTGTGTGTGTGTGTGTTGTCGTGTGTGTGTGTGTGTGTGTTGTCGGTGTGTGTGTGTGTGTGTTGTCGGTGTGTGTGTGTGTGTGTTGTCGGTGTGTGTGTGTGTGTGTGTCGGTGTGTGTGTGTGTGTGTGTGTGTGTGTGTGTGTGTGTGTGTGTTGTCGGTGTGTGTGTGTGTGTGTTGTCGGTGTGTGTGTGTGTGTGTTGTCGGTGTGTGTGTGTGTGTTGTCGTGTGTGTGTGTGTGTGTTGTCGGTGTGTGTGTGTGTGTTGTCGGTGTGTGTGTGTGTGTGTTGTCGGTGTGTGTGTGTGTGTGTGTTGTCGTGTGTGTGTGTGTGTGTTGTCGGTGTGTGTGTGTGTGTGTTGTCGTGTGTGTGTGTGTGTGTTGTCGGTGTGTGTGTGTGTGTGTGTGTGTGTGTGTGTGTGTGTGTGTGTGTGTGTGTGTGTGTGTGTGTGTGTGTGTTGTCGGTGTGTGTGTGTGTGTTGTCGGTGTGTGTGTGTGTGTGTTGTCGGTGTGTGTGTGTGTGTTGTCGGTGTGTGTGTGTGTGTGTTGTCGGTGTGTGTGTGTGTGTGTTGTCGGTGTGTGTGTGTGTGTGTGTGTGTGTGTGTGTGTGTGTGTGTGTGTGTGTTGTCGTGTGTGTGTGTGTGTTGTCGGTGTGTGTGTGTGTGTGTTGTCGGTGTGTGTGTGTGTGTGTTGTCGGTGTGTGTGTGTGTGTTGTCGGTGTGTGTGTGTGTGTGTGTCGGTGTGTGTGTGTGTGTGTGTTGTCGGTGTGTGTGTGTGTGTGTGTCGGTGTGTGTGTGTGTGTTGTCGGTGTGTGTGTGTGTGTGTGTGTGTGTGTGTGTGTGTGTGTGTTGTCGGTGTGTGTGTGTGTGTTGTCGGTGTGTGTGTGTGTGTGTTGTCGGTGTGTGTGTGTGTTGTCGGTGTGTGTGTCGGTGTGTGTGTGTGTGTGTTGTCGGTGTGTGTGTGTGTGTTGTCGTGTGTGTGTGTGTGTGTGTTGTCGGTGTGTGTGTGTGTGTGTTGTCGGTGTGTGTGTGTGTGTTGTCGGTGTGTGTGTGTGTGTTGTCGGTGTGTGTGTGTGTGTGTTGTCGTGTGTGTGTGTGTGTGTTGTCGGTGTGTGTGTGTGTGTGTGTGTGTCGGTGTGTGTGTGTGTGTGTTGTCGGTGTGTGTGTGTGTGTTGTCGGTGTGTGTGTGTGTGTGTGTGTCGGTGTGTGTGTGTGTGTGTTGTCGTGTGTGTGTGTGTGTGTTGTCGGTGTGTGTGTGTGTGTTGTCGGTGTGTGTGTGTGTGTGTTGTCGGTGTGTGTGTGTGTGTGTTGTCGTGTGTGTGTGTGTGTGTTGTCGGTGTGTGTGTGTGTGTGTCGTGTGTGTGTGTGTGTGTTGTCGGTGTGTGTGTGTGTTGTCGGTGTGTGTGTGTGTGTGTGTTGTCGTGTGTGTGTGTGTGTTGTCGGTGTGTGTGTGTGTGTGTGTCGGTGTGTGTGTGTGTGTGTTGTCGGTGTGTGTGTGTGTGTGTGTGTGTGTGTGTGTGTGTGTGTTGTCGGTGTGTGTGTGTGTGTGTGTGTCGTGTGTGTGTGTGTGTGTTGTCGGTGTGTGTGTGTGTGTTGTGTGTGTGTGTGTGTGTGTGTGTTGTCGGTGTGTGTGTGTGTGTTGTCGGTGTGTGTGTGTGTGTGTGTGTGTGTTGTGTGTGTGTGTGTGTGTGTTGTCGGTGTGTGTGTGTGTGTGTGTCGGTGTGTGTGTGTGTGTGTTGTCGGTGTGTGTGTGTGTGTGTTGTCGTGTGTGTGTGTGTGTGTGTTGTCGGTGTGTGTGTGTGTGTTGTCGTGTGTGTGTGTGTGTGTGTTGTCGGTGTGTGTGTGTGTGTGTTGTCGGTGTGTGTGTGTGTGTTGTCGGTGTGTGTGTGTGTGTGTTGTCGGTGTGTGTGTGTGTGTGTTGTCGGTGTGTGTGTGTGTGTGTGTCGGTGTGTGTGTGTGTGTGTTGTCGGTGTGTGTGTGTGTGTTGTCGGTGTGTGTGTGTGTGTGTGTTGTCGGTGTGTGTGTGTGTGTTGTCGGTGTGTGTGTGTGTGTTGTCGGTGTGTGTGTGTGTGTGTGTCGTGTGTGTGTGTGTGTGTGTGTGTGTGTGTGTGTGTGTGTGTTGTCGTGTGTGTGTGTGTGTGTTGTCGGTGTGTGTGTGTGTGTGTGTGTCGGTGTGTGTGTGTGTGTGTGTGTGTGTGTGTGTGTGTGTGTGTGTGTTGTCGTGTGTGTGTGTGTGTGTTGTCGGTGTGTGTGTGTGTGTGTCGTGTGTGTGTGTGTGTTGTCGGTGTGTGTGTGTGTGTTGTCGTGTGTGTGTGTGTGTGTGTCGGTGTGTGTGTGTGTTGTCGGTGTGTGTGTGTGTGTGTGTCGGTGTGTGTGTGTGTGTTGTCGGTGTGTGTGTGTGTGTGTGTCGGTGTGTGTGTGTGTGTGTGTGTGTGTGTGTGTGTGTTGTCGGTGTGTGTGTGTGTGTGTTGTCGGTGTGTGTGTGTGTGTGTGTGTGTGTGTGTGTCGGTGTGTGTGTGTCGTGTGTGTGTGTGTGTGTGTGTGTGTGTGTGTGTGTGTGTTGTCGGTGTGTGTGTGTGTGTGTGTGTGTGTGTGTGTGTGTGTGTGTGTGTGTGTGTTGTCGGTGTGTGTGTGTGTGTTGTCGGTGTGTGTGTGTGTGTGTTGTCGGTGTGTGTGTGTGTGTGTTGTCGGTGTGTGTGTGTGTGTGTCGTGTGTGTGTGTGTGTGTCGGTGTGTGTGTGTGTGTTGTCGGTGTGTGTGTGTGTGTGTTGTCGGTGTGTGTGTGTGTGTGTGTGTGTGTGGTGTGTGTGTGTTGTCGTGTGGTGTGTGTGTGTGTTGTCGGTGTGTGTGTGTGTGTGTGTGTGTCGTGTGTGTGTGTGTGTTGTCGGTGTTGTGTGTGTGTGTTGTCGGTGTGTGTGTGTGTGTTGTCGTGTGTGTGTGTGTGTGTTGTCGGTGTGTGTGTGTGTGTGTTGTCGGTGTGTGTGTGTGTGTTGTCGGTGTGTGTGTGTGTGTGTTGTCGGTGTGTGTGTGTGTGTGTGTGTGTGTCGGTGTGTGTGTGTTGTCGTGTGTGTGTGTGTGTGTGTGTGTTGTCGGTGTGTGTGTGTGTGTGTGTGTGTCGGTGTGTGTGTGTGTTGTCGGTGTGTGTGCGTGTGTGTTGTCGGTGTGTGTGTGTGTGCTGTCGTGTGTGTGTGTGTGTGTGTGTCGGTGTGTGGTGTGTGTGTGTTGTCGGTGTGTGTGTGTGTGTGTGTGTGTGTGTGTGTGTGTGTGTGTGTTGTCGGTGTGTGTGTGTGTGTGTTGTCGGTGTGTGTGTGTGTTGTCGGTGTGTGTGTCGTGTGTTGTCGGTGTGTGTGTGTGTTGTCGGTGTGTGTGTGTGTGTGTGTGTCGGCGTGTGTGTGTCGTGTGTGTGTGTGTCGTGTGTGTCGTGTGTGTGTGTGTTGTCGGTGTGTGTGTGTGTGTTGTCGGTGTGTGTGTGTGTGTGTTGTCGGTCGTGTGTGTGTGTGTTGTCGGTTTGTGTGTGTGTGTGTGTGTTGTCGGTGTGTGTGTGTGTGTTGTCGGTGTGTGTGTGTGTGTGTTGTCGGTGTGTGTGTGTTGTGTCGTGTGTGTCGGTGTGTGTGTGTTGTCGGTGTGTGTGTGTGTGTGTGTGTTGTCGGTGTGTGTGTGTGTGTGTGTTGTCGGTGTGTGTGTGTGTGTTGTCGGTGTGTGTGTGTGTGTTGTCGGTGTGTGTGTGTGTGTGTGTTGTCAGGTGTGTGTGTGTGTGTGTTGTCGGTGTGTGTGTGTGTTGTCGGTGTGTGTGTGTGTGTGTGTTGTCGGTGTGTGTGTGTGTGTGTTGTCGGTGTGTGTGTGTGTGTGTGTTGTCGGTGTGTGTGTGTGTGTGTTGTCGTGGTGTGTGTGTGTGTGTGTGTTGTCGGTGTGTGTGTGTGTTGTCGGTGTTGTCGTGTGTGTGTGTGTTGTCGGTGTGTGTGTGTGTGTCGGTGGTGTGTGTGTGTGTGTGTTGTCGGTGTGTGTGTGTGTTGTCGGTGTGTGTGTGTGTGTGTTGTCGGTGTGTGTGTGTGTGTGTGTTGTCGGTGTGTGTGTGTGTGTGTTGTCGGTGTGTGCGTGTGTGTTGTCGGTGTGTGTCGTGTGTGTGTGTTGTCGGTGTGTGTGTGTGTGTGTTGTCGGTGTGTGTGTGTGTGATGTCGGTGTGTGTGTGTGTGTGTTGTCGGTGTGTATGTGTGTGTGTTGTCAGTGTGTGTGTGTGTGTTGTCGGTGTGTGTGTGTTTATGTGTTGTCGGTGTGTGTGTGTGTGTTGTCGGTGTGTGTGTGTGTGTTGTCGGTGTGTGTGTGTGTGTTGTCGGTGTGTGTGTGTGTGTTGTCGGTGTGTGTGTGTGTGTGTTGTCGGTTTGTGTGTGTGTGTGTGTGTGTTGTCGGTGTGTGTCTGTGTGTTGTCGGTGTGTGTGTGTGTGTGTTGTCGGTGTGTGTGTGTTGTGTGTGTGTGTCGGTGTGTGTGTGTGTGTCGGTGTGTGTGTGTGTGTGTGTGTGTTGTCGGTGTGTGTGTGTGTGTGTTGTCGGGTGTGTGTGTGTGTGTGTGTTGTCAGTGTGTGTGTGTGTGTGTGTTGTCGGTGTGTGTGTTTGTGTGTTGTCAGTGTGTGTGTGTGTGTGTGTTGTCGGTGTGTGTGTGTGTGTGTTGTCGGTGTGTGTGTGTGTGTGTTGTGGTGTGTGTGTGTGTGTGTTGTCGGTGTGTGTGTGTGTGTGTGTCGGTGTGGTGTGTGTGTGTGTTGTCGGTGTGCGTGTGTGTGTGTGTTGTCGGTGTGTGTGTGTGTGTTGTCGGTGTGTGTGTGTGTGTGTTGTCGGTGTGTGTGTGTGTGTGTTGTCAGTGTGTGTGTGTGTGTGTGTTGTCGGTGTGTGTGTGTGTGTTTTCGGTGTGTGTGTGTGTGTGTTGTCGTGTGTGTTTGTGTGTGTGTGTTGTCGGTGTGTGTGTGTGTTGTCGGTGTGTGTGTGTGTGTGTGTTGTCGGTGTGTGTGTGTGTGTGTTGTCGGTCTGTGTGTGTGTGTGTTGTCGGTGTGTGTGTGTGTGTTGTCGGTGTGTGTGTGTGTTGTCGGTGTGTGTGTGTGTGTTGTGTGTGTGTGTTGTCGGTGTGTGTGTGTTGTCGGTGTGTGTGTGTTGTCGGTGTGTGTGTGTGTGTGTTGTCGTGTGTGTGTGTGTGTGTTGTCGGTGTGTGTGTGTGTGTTGTCGGTGTGTATGTGTTGTCGGTGTGTTTGTATGTGTTGTCGTTGTTTTTGTGTGTGTGTTGTCGGTGTGTGTGTGTGTGTGTTGTGTGTGTGTGTGTTGTCGGTGTGTGTGTGTGTGTTGTTGGTGTGTGTGTGTGTGTGTTGTGTGTGTGTGTGTTGTCGGTGTGTGTGTGTGTGTGTTGTCGGTGTGTGTGTGTGTGTGTTGTCGGTGTGTGTGTGTTGTCGGTGTGTGTGAGTGTGTGTGTTGTCGGTGTGTGTGTGTGTTGTCGGTGTGTGTGTGTGTGTGTTGTCGGTGTCTGTGTGTGTGTTGTCGGTGTGTGTGTGTTGTCGGTGTGTGTGTGTGTGTTGTCGGTGTGTGTGTGTGTGTGTGTTGTCGGTGTGTGTTTGTGTGTTGTCGGTGTGTGTGTGTGTGTGTTGTCGGTGTGTGTGTGTGTGTGTTGTGTGTGTGTGTGTGTGTTGTCGGTGTGTGTGTGTGTGTGTTGTCAGTGTGTGTGTGTGTGTGTTGTCGGTGTGTGTGTGTGTGTTGTCGGTGTGTGTGTGTGTGTGTGTGTTGTCGGTGTGTGTGTGTGTGTGTGTGTGTTGTCGGTGTGTGTGTGTGTGTGTGTTGCTGGTGTGTGTGTGTGTGTGTTGTCGGTGTGTGTGTGTGTGTGTTGTCGGTGTGTGTGTGTGTGTTGTCAGTGTGTGTGTGTGTGTGTGTTGTCGGTGTGTGTGTGTGTGTTGTCGGTGTGTGTGTGTGTGTGTTGTCGGTGTGTGTGTGTGTAGTCGGTGTGTGTGTGTGTGTGTGTGTGTGTGTGTGTTGTCGGTGTGTGTGTGTGTGTTGTCGGTGTGTGTGTGTTGTCGGTGTTTGTGTGTGTGTGTTGTCGGTGTGTGTGTGTGTGTGTGTGTGTGTTGTCGGTGTGTGTGTGTGTGTTGTCGGTGTGTGTGTGTGTTGTCGGTGTGTGTGTGTGTGTTGTCGGTGTGTATGTGTGTGTGTTGTCAGTGTGTGTGTGTGTGTGTTGTCGGTGTGTGTGTGTTTATGTGTTGTCAGTGTGTGTGTGTGTGTTGTTGTTGTGTGTGTGTGTGTGTGTTGTCGGTGTGTGTGTGTGTTGTCGGTGTGTGTGTGTGTATTGTCGGTGTGTGTGTGTGTGTGTTGTCGGTTTGTGTGTGTGTGTGTGTGTGTTGTCTGTGTGTGTGTGTGTGTGTTGTCGATGTGTGTGTGTGTGTGTTGTCGGTGTGTGTGTGTTGTGTGTGTGTGTCGGTGTGTGTGTGTTGTCGGTGTGTGTGTGTGTGTGTTGTCGGTGTGTGTGTATGTGTTGTCGGTGTGTGTGTGTGTGTTGTCGGTGTGTGTGTGTGTGTGTGTGTGTGTTGTCGGTGTGTGTGAGTGTGTGTTGTCGGTGTGTGTGTGTGTGTTGTCGGTGTGTGTGTGTTGTCGGTGTGTATGTGTGTGTGTTGTCAGTGTGTGTGTGTGTGTGTTGTCGGTGTGTGTGTGTGTGTTGTCGGTGTGTGTGTGTGTGTGTGTTGTCGGTGTGTATGTGTGTGTGTTGTCAGTGTGTGTGTGTGTGTGTGTGTTGTCAGTGTGTGTGTTTATGTGTTGTCGGGGTGTGTGTGTGTTGTCGGTGTGTGTGTGTGTGTGTTGTCGGTGTGTGTGTGTTGTCGGTGTGTGTGTGTGTGTTTTCGGTGTGTGTGTGTATGTTGTATGTTTGTGTGTGTGTGTGTGTGTTGTCGGTGTGTGTGTGTGTGTTGTCGGTGTGTGTGTGTGTTGTCGGTGTGTGTGTGTGTGTTGTGTGTGTGTGTTGTCGGTGTGTGTGTGTGTGTTGTCGGTGTGTGTGTGTTGTCGGTGTGTGTGTGTGTGTTGTCGGTGTGTGTGTGTGTGTTGTCGGTGTGTGTGTGTGTGTGTTGTCGGTGTGTGTGTGTGTTGTGTGTGTGTGTGTTGTCGGTGTGTGTGTGTGTGTTGTCGATGTGTGTGTGTGTGTTGTCGGTGTGTGTGTGTGTGTTGTTGGTGTGTGTGTGTGTGTGTTGTGTGTGTGTGTGTTGTCGGTGTGTGTGTGTGTGTGTTGTCGGTGTGTGTGTGTGTTGTCGGTGTGTGTGTGTGTGTGTTGTCGGTGTGTGTGTGTGTGTGTGTGTTGTCGGTGTGTGTGTGTGTTGTCGGTGTGTGTGTGTGTGTGTGTTGTCGGTGTCTGTGTGTGTGTTGTCGGTGTGTGTGTGTGTTGTCGGTGTGTGTGTGTGTGTGTTGTCGGTGTGTGTGTGTGTGTTGTCGGTGTGTGTTTGTGTGTTGTCGGTGTGTGTGTGTGTGTGTGTTGTCGGTGTGTGTGTGTGTGTGTTGTGTGTGTGTGTGTGTTGTCGGTGTGTGTGTGTGTGTGTTGTCAGTGTGTGTGTGTGTGTGTTGTCGGTGTGTGTGTGTGTGTTGTCGCTGTGTGTGTGTGTGTTGTCGGTGTGTGTGTGTGTTGCCAGTGTGTGTGTGTTGTCGGTGTGTGTGCGTGTGTGTTGTCGGTGTGTGTGTGTGTGTTGTCGGTGTGTGTGTGTGTGTGTGTGTTGTCGGTGTGTGTGTGTGTGTTGTCGGTGTGTGTGTGTGTGTTGTCGGTGTGTGTGTGTGTGTGTTGTCGGTGTGTGTGTGTGTGTGTGTGTGTGTGTGTTGTCGGTGTGTGTGTGTGTGTGTTGTTGGTGTGTGTGTGTGTGTTGTCGGTGTTTGTGTGTGTGTGTTGTCGGTGTGTGTGTGTGTGTGTGTGTGTGTGTGTGTGTTGTCGGTGTGTGTGTGTGTGTGTGTTGTCGGTGTGTGTGTGTGTGTTGGCGGTGTGTGTGTGTGTGTTGTCGGTGTGTATGTGTGTGTGTTGTCAGTGTGTGTGTGTGTGTGTTGTCGGTGTGTGTGTGTTTATGTGTTGTCAGTGTGTGTGTGTGTGTGTTGTCGGTGTGTGTGTGTGTGTTGTCGGTGTGTGTTTGTGTGTTGTCGGTGTGTGTGTGTGTGTGTGTTGTCGGTGTGTGTGTGTGTGTGTTGTGTGTGTGTGTGTGTTGTCGGTGTGTGTGTGTGTGTGTTGTCAGTGTGTGTGTGTGTGTGTTGTCGGTGTGTGTGTGTGTGTTGTCGGTGTGTGTGTGTGTGTTGTCGGTGTGTGTGTGTGTGTGTGTGTTGCCGGTGTGTGTGTGTTGTCGGTGTGTGTGTGTGTTGTCGGTGTGTGTGTGTTGTCGGTGTGTGTGTGTGTGTTGTCGGTGTGTGTGTGTGTGTGTTGTCGGTGTGTGTGTGTGTGTGTGTGTTGTCGGTGTGTGTGTGTGTGTGTTGTCGGTGTGTGTGTGTGTGTTGTCGGTGTGTGTGTGTGTGTTGTCGGTGTGTATGTGTGTGTGTTGTCAGTGTGTGTGTGTGTGTGTGTTGTCGGTGTGTGTGTGTGTTTTTTCGGTGTGTTTGTGTGTGTGTTGTCGGTGTGTGTTTGTGTGTGTGTTGTCGGTGTGTGTGTGTGTTGTCGGTGTGTGTGTGTGTGTGTGTTGTCGGTTTGTGTGTGTGTGTGTTGTCGGTCTGTGTGTGTGTGTGTTGTCGGTGTGTGTGTGTGTGTTGTCGGTGTGTGTTGTCGGTGTGTGTGTGTGTGTTGTGTGTGTGTGTTGTCGGTGTGTGTGTGTTGTCGGTGTGTGTGTGTTGTCGGTGTGTGTGTGTGTGTGTTGTCGGTGTGTGTGTGTGTGTTGTGTGTGTGTGTGTTGTCGGTGTGTTTGTATGTGTTGTCGTTGTTTTTGTGTGTGTGTTGTCGGTGTGTGTGTGTGTGTGTTGTGTGTGTGTGTGTTGTCGGGTGTGTGTGTGTGTGTGTTGTCGGTGTGTGTGTGTGTGTGTTGTCGGTGTGTGAATGTTGTCGGTGTGTGTGAGTGTGTGTGTTGTCGGTGTGTGTGTGTGTTGTCGGTGTGTGTGTGTGTGTGTTGTCGGTGTCTGTGTGTGTGTTGTCGGTGTGTGTGTGTGTTGTCGGTGTGTGTGTGTGTGTTGTCGGTGTGTGTGTGTGTGTGTGTTGTCGGTGTGTGTTTGTGTGTTGTCGGTGTGTGTGTGTGTGTGTTGTCGGTGTGTGTGTGTGTGTGTGTGTTGTGTGTGTGTGTGTGTGTTGTCGGTGTGTGTGTGTGTGTGTGTGTT
>NW_027675659.1:30000-89044 GCF_965601325.2 Salmo salar
TCGGTGTGTGTGTGTGTTGTCGGTGTGTGTGTGTGTGTTTTCGGTGTGTGTGTGTATGTTGTATGTTTGTGTGTGTGTGTGTGTGTTGTCGGTGTGTGTGTGTGTGTTGTCGGTGTGTGTGTTGTCGGTGTGTGTGTGTGTGTTGTGTGTGTGTGTTGTCGGTGTGTGTGTGTGTTGTCGGTGTGTGTGTGTTGTCGGTGTGTGTGTGTGTGTTGTCGGTGTGTGTGTGTGTGTTGTCGGTGTGTGTGTGTGTGTGTTGTCGGTGTGTGTGTGTGTTGTGTGTGTGTGTGTTGTCGGTGTGTGTGTGTGTGTGTGTTGTCGATGTGTGTGTGTGTGTTGTCGGTGTGTGTGTGTGTGTTGTTGGTGTGTGTGTGTGTGTGTTGTGTGTGTGTGTGTTGTCGGTGTGTGTGTGTGTGTGTTGTCGGTGTGTGTGTGTGTTGTCGGTGTGTGTGTGTGTGTGTGTTGTCGGTGTGTGTGTGTGTGTGTTGTCGGTGTGTGTATTTGTGTTGTCGGTGTGTGTGTGTGTGTGTGTTGTCGGTGTCTGTGTGTGTGTTGTCGGTGTGTGTGTGTGTTGTCGGTGTGTGTGTGTGTGTGTTGTCGGTGTGTGTGTGTGTGTTGTCGGTGTGTGTTTGTGTGTTGTCGGTGTGTGTGTGTGTGTTGTCGGTGTGTGTGTGTGTGTGTTGTGTGTGTGTGTGTGTTGTCGGTGTGTGTGTGTGTGTGTTGTCAGTGTGTGTGTGTGTGTGTTGTCGGTGTGTGTGTGTGTGTTGTCGGTGTGTGTTTGTGTGTTGTCGGTGTGTGTGTGTGTGTGTGTTGTCGGTGTGTGTGTGTGTGTGTTGTGTGTGTGTGTGTGTTGTCGGTGTGTGTGTGTGTGTGTTGTCAGTGTGTGTGTGTGTGTGTTGTCGGTGTGTGTGTGTGTGTTGTCGCTGTGTGTGTGTGTGTTGTCGGTGTGTGTGTGTGTTGCCGGTGTGTGTGTGTTGTCGGTGTGTGTGCGTGTGTGTTGTCGGTGTGTGTGTGTGTGTTGTCGGTGTGTGTGTGTGTGTGTGTGTTGTCGGTGTGTGTGTGTGTGTTGTCGGTGTGTGTGTGTGTGTTGTCGGTGTGTGTGTGTGTGTGTTGTCGGTGTGTGTGTGTGTGTGTCTGTGTGTGTTGTCGGTGTGTGTGTGTGTGTGTTGTTGGTGTGTGTGTGTGTGTTGTCGGTGTTTGTGTGTGTGTGTTGTCGGTGTGTGTGTGTGTGTGTGTGTGTGTGTGTGTTGTCGGTGTGTGTGTGTGTGTTGTCGGTGTGTGTGTGTGTGTTGGCGGTGTGTGTGTGTGTGTTGTCGGTGTGTATGTGTGTGTGTTGTCAGTGTGTGTGTGTGTGTGTTGTCGGTGTGTGTGTGTTTATGTGTTGTCAGTGTGTATGTGTGTGTTGTCGGTGTGTGTGTGTGTGTTGTCGGTGTGTGTTTGTGTGTTGTCGGTGTGTGTGTGTGTGTGTGTTGTCGGTGTGTGTGTGTGTGTGTTGTGTGTGTGTGTGTGTTGTCGGTGTGTGTGTGTGTGTGTTGTCAGTGTGTGTGTGTGTGTGTTGTCGGTGTGTGTGTGTGTGTTGTCGGTGTGTGTGTGTGTGTTGTCGGTGTGTGTGTGTGTGTGTGTGTTGCCGGTGTGTGTGTGTTGTCGGTGTGTGTGTGTGTTGTCGGTGTGTGTGTGTTGTCGGTGTGTGTGTGTGTGTTGTCGGTGTGTGTGTGTGTGTGTTGTCGGTGTGTGTGTGTGTGTGTGTGTTGTCGGTGTGTGTGTGTGTGTTGTCGGTGTGTGTGTGTGTGTTGTCGGTGTGTGTGTGTGTGTTGTCGGTGTGTATGTGTGTGTGTTGTCAGTGTGTGTGTGTGTGTGTGTTGTCGGTGTGTGTGTGTGTGTTTTCGGTGTGTTTGTGTGTGTGTTGTCGGTGTGTGTTTGTGTGTGTGTTGTCGGTGTGTGTGTGTGTTGTCGGTGTGTGTGTGTGTGTGTGTTGTCGGTTTGTGTGTGTGTGTGTTGTCGGTCTGTGTGTGTGTGTGTTGTCGGTGTGTGTGTGTGTGTTGTCGGTGTGTGTTGTCGGTGTGTGTGTGTGTGTTGTGTGTGTGTGTTGTCGGTGTGTGTGTGTTGTCGGTGTGTGTGTGTTGTCGGTGTGTGTGTGTGTGTGTTGTCGGTGTGTGTGTGTGTGTGTCTGTGTGTGTTGTCGGTGTGTGTGTGTGTTGTTGGTGTGTGTGTGTGTGTTGTCGGTGTTTGTGTGTGTGTGTTGTCGGTGTGTGTGTGTGTGTGTGTGTGTCTGTGTGTTGTCGGTGTGTGTGTGTGTGTTGTCGGTGTGTGTGTGTGTGTTGGCGGTGTGTGTGTGTGTGTTGTCGGTGTGTATGTGTGTGTGTTGTCAGTGTGTGTGTGTGTGTGTTGTCGGTGTGTGTGTGTTTATGTGTTGTCAGTGTGTATGTGTGTGTTGTCGGTGTGTGTGTGTGTGTTGTCGGTGTGTGTTTGTGTGTTGTCGGTGTGTGTGTGTGTGTGTGTTGTCGGTGTGTGTGTGTGTGTGTGTTGTGTGTGTGTGTGTGTTGTCGGTGTGTGTGTGTGTGTGTTGTCAGTGTGTGTGTGTGTGTGTTGTCGGTGTGTGTGTGTGTGTTGTCGGTGTGTGTGTGTGTGTTGTCGGTGTGTGTGTGTGTGTGTGTGTTGCCGGTGTGTGTGTGTTGTCGGTGTGTGTGTGTGTTGTCGGTGTGTGTGTGTTGTCGGTGTGTGTGTGTGTGTTGTCGGTGTGTGTGTGTGTGTGTTGTCGGTGTGTGTGTGTGTGTGTGTGTTGTCGGTGTGTGTGTGTGTGTTGTCGGTGTGTGTGTGTGTGTTGTCGGTGTGTGTGTGTGTGTTGTCGGTGTGTATGTGTGTGTGTTGTCAGTGTGTGTGTGTGTGTGTGTTGTCGGTGTGTGTGTGTGTGTTTTCGGTGTGTTTGTGTGTGTGTTGTCGGTGTGTGTTTGTGTGTGTGTTGTCGGTGTGTGTGTGTGTTGTCGGTGTGTGTGTGTGTGTGTGTTGTCGGTTTGTGTGTGTGTGTGTTGTCGGTCTGTGTGTGTGTGTGTTGTCGGTGTGTGTGTGTGTGTTGTCGGTGTGTGTTGTCGGTGTGTGTGTGTGTGTTGTGTGTGTGTGTTGTCGGTGTGTGTGTGTTGTCGGTGTGTGTGTGTTGTCGGTGTGTGTGTGTGTGTGTTGTCGGTGTGTGTGTGTGTGTGTTGTCGGTGTGTGTGTGTGTGTTGTGTGTGTGTGTGTTGTCGGTGTGTTTGTATGTGTTGTCGTTGTTTTTGTGTGTGTGTTGTCGGTGTGTGTGTGTGTGTGTTGTGTGTGTGTGTGTTGTCGGTGTGTGTGTGTGTGTGTGTTGTCGGTGTGTGTGTGTGTGTGTTGTCGGTGTGTGAATGTTGTCGGTGTGTGTGAGTGTGTGTGTTGTCGGTGTGTGTGTGTGTTGTCGGTGTGTGTGTGTGTGTGTTGTCGGTGTCTGTGTGTGTGTTGTCGGTGTGTGTGTGTGTTGTCGGTGTGTGTGTGTGTGTTGTCGGTGTGTGTGTGTGTGTGTGTTGTCGGTGTGTGTTTGTGTGTTGTCGGTGTGTGTGTGTGTGTGTTGTCGGTGTGTGTGTGTGTGTGTGTGTTGTGTGTGTGTGTGTGTGTTGTCGGTGTGTGTGTGTGTGTGTGTGTTGTCAGTGTGTGTGTGTGTGTGTTGTCGGTGTGTGTGTGTGTGTTGTCGGTGTGTGTGTGTGTGTTGTCGGTGTGTGTGTGTTGTCGGTGTTTGTGTGTGTGTGTTGTCGGTGTGTGTGTGTGTGTGTGTGTGTGTGTTGTCGGTGTGTGTGTGTGTGTTGTCGGTGTGTGTGTGTGTTGTCGGTGTGTGTGTGTGTGTTGTCGGTGTGTATGTGTGTGTGTTGTCAGTGTGTGTGTGTGTGTGTTGTCGGTGTGTGTGTGTTTATGTGTTGTCAGTGTGTGTGTGTGTGTTGTTGTTGTGTGTGTGTGTGTGTGTGTTGTCGGTGTGTGTGTGTGTTGTCGGTGTGTGTGTGTGTGTTGTCGGTGTGTGTGTGTGTGTGTGTGTGTTGTCGGTTTGTGTGTGTGTGTGTGTGTTGTATGTGTGTGTGTGTGTGTTGTCGGTGTGTGTGTGTGTGTGTTGTCGGTGTGTGTGTGTGTGTGTTGTGTGTGTGTGTCGGTGTGTGTGTGTTGTCGGTGTGTGTGTGTGTGTGTTGTCGGTGTGTGTGTGTGTGTTGTCGGTGTGTGTGTGTGTGTTGTCGGTGTGTGTGTGTGTGTGTGTGTGTTGTCGGTGTGTGTGAGTGTGTGTTGTCGGTGTGTGTGTGTGTTGTCGGTGTGTGTGTGTGTGTTGTCGGTGTGTATGTGTGTGTGTTGTCAGTGTGTGTGTGTGTGTGTGTGTTGTCGGTGTGTGTGTGTGTGTTGTCGGTGTGTGTGTGTGTGTGTGTGTGTTGTCGGTGTGTATGTGTGTGTGTTGTCAGTGTGTGTGTGTGTGTGTGTGTGTGTGTTGTCAGTGTGTGTGTTTATGTGTTGTCGGTGTGTGTGTGTGTGTGTGTGTTGTCGGTGTGTGTGTGTGTGTGTTGTCGGTGTGTGTGTGTTGTCGGTGTGTGTGTGTGTGTTGTCGGTGTGTGTGTGTGTGTGTTGTCGGTGTGTGTGTGTTGTCGCGGTGTGTGTTTGTTGTCGGTGTGTGTGTGTGTGTTGTGTGTGTGTGTTGTCGGTGTGTGTGTGTGTGTGTGTTGCCGGTGTGTGTGTGTTGTCGGTGTGTGTGTGTGTGTGTTGTCGGTGTGTGTGTGTGTGTTGTCGGTGTGTGTGTGTGTGTGTTGTCGGTGTGTGTGTGTTGTCGGTGTGTGTGTGTGTGTTGTCGGTGTGTGTGTGTGTGTGTTGTCGGTGTGTGTGTGTGTTGTCGGTGTGTGTGTGTGTTGTGTGTGTGTGTGTTGTCGGTGTGTGTGTGTGTGTTGTCGATGTGTGTGTGTGTGTTGTCGGTGTGTGTGTGTGTGTGTTGTCGGTGTCTGTGTGTGTGTTGTCGGTGTGTGTGTGTGTGTTGTCGGTGTGTGTGTTTGTGTGTGTTGCCGGTGTATGTGTGTTGTCGGTGTGTGTGTGTGTGTGTTGTCGGTGTGTGTGTGTGTGTTGTCGGTGTGTGTGTGTGTGTGTGTGTGTTGTCGGTGTGTGTGTGTGTGTTGTCGGTGTGTGTGTGTGTGTTGTCGGTGTGTGTGTGTGTGTGTTGTCAGTGTGTGTGTGTGTGTTGTTGGTGTGTGTGTGTGTGTTGTCGGTGTTTGTGTGTGTGTGTTGTCGGTGTGTGTGTGTGTGTGTGTGTGTGTGTGTTGTCGGTGTGTGTGTGTGTGTTGTCGGTGTGTGTGTGTTGTCGGTGTGTGTGTGTGTGTTGTCGGTGTGTGTGTGTGTGTTGTCGGTGTGTGTGTGTGTTGTCGGTGTGTGTGTGTGTTGTGTGTGTGTGTGTTGTCGGTGTGTGTGTGTGTGTGTTGTGTGTGTGTGTGTGTTGTCGGTGTGTGTGTGTGTTGTCAGTGTGTGTGTGTGTGTGTTGTCGGTGTGTGTGTGTGTGTGTGTTGTCGGTGTGTGTGTGTGTGTGTGTTGCTGGTGTGTGTGTGTGTGTTGTCGGTGTGTGTTTGTGTGTTGTCGGTGTGTGTGTGTGTGTGTGTGTGTTGTCGGTGTGTGTGTGTGTGTGTTGTGTGTGTGTGTGTGTTGTCGGTGTGTGTGTGTGTGTGTTGTCAGTGTGTGTGTGTGTGTGTTGTCGGTGTGTGTGTGTGTGTGTGTTGTCGGTGTGTGTGTGTGTGTGTGTTGCTGGTGTGTGTGTGTGTGTTGTCGGTGTGTGTGTGTGTGTGTTGTCGGTGTGTGTGTGTTGTCAGTGTGTGTGTGTGTGTGTGTGTTGTCGGTGTGTGTGTGTGTGTGTTGTCGGTGTGTGTGTGTGTGTGTTGTCGGTGTGTGTGTGTGTGTGTTGTCGGTGTGTGTGTGTGTGTGTGTGTGTGTGTTGTCGGTGTGTGTGTGTGTGTTGTCGGTGTGTGTGTGTTGTCGGTGTTTGTGTGTGTGTGTTGTCGGTGTGTGTGTGTGTGTGTGTGTGTGTGTTGTCGGTGTGTGTGTGTGTGTTGTCGGTGTGTGTGTGTGTTGTCGGTGTGTGTGTGTGTGTTGTCGGTGTGTATGTGTGTGTGTTGTCAGTGTGTGTGTGTGTGTGTTGTCGGTGTGTGTGTGTTTATGTGTTGTCAGTGTGTGTGTGTGTGTTGTTGTTGTGTGTGTGTGTGTGTGTGTTGTCGGTTTGTGTGTGTGTGTGTGTTGTATGTGTGTGTGTGTGTGTTGTCGGTGTGTGTGTGTGTGTGTTGTCGGTGTGTGTGTGTGTGTTGTGTGTGTGTGTCGGTGTGTGTGTGTTGTCGGTGTGTGTGTGTGTGTGTTGTCGGTGTGTGTGTGTGTGTTGTCGGTGTGTGTGTGTGTGTTGTCGGTGTGTGTGTGTGTGTGTGTGTGTGTTGTCGGTGTGTGTGAGTGTGTGTTGTCGGTGTGTGTGAGTGTGTGTTGTCGGTGTGTGTGTGTGTGTTGTCGGTGTGTATGTGTGTGTGTTGTCAGTGTGTGTGTGTGTGTGTGTGTTGTCGGTGTGTGTGTGTGTGTTGTCGGTGTGTGTGTGTGTGTGTGTTGTCGGTGTGTATGTGTGTGTGTTGTCAGTGTGTGTGTGTGTGTGTGTGTGTGTTGTCAGTGTGTGTGTTTATGTGTTGTCGGTGTGTGTGTGTGTGTGTTGTCGGTGTGTGTGTGTGTGTGTTGTTGGTGTGTGTGTGTTGTCGGTGTGTGTGTGTGTGTTGTCGGTGTGTGTGTGTGTGTGTTGTCGGTTTGTGTGTGTGTGTGTGTGTTGTCGGTGTGTGTGTGTTGTCGCGGTGTGTGTTTGTTGTCGGTGTGTGTGTGTGTGTTGTGTGTGTGTGTTGTCGGTGTGTGTGTGTGTGTGTGTGTTGCCGGTGTGTGTGTTGTCGGTGTGTGTGTGTGTGTGTTGTCGGTGTGTGTGTGTGTGTTGTCGGTGTGTGTGTGTGTGTGTTGTTTGTGTGTGTGTGTTGTCGGTGTGTGTGTGTGTGTTGTCGGTGTGTGTGTGTGTGTGTTGTCGGTGTGTGTGTGTGTTGTCGGTGTGTGTGTGTGTTGTGTGTGTGTGTGTTGTCGGTGTGTGTGTGTGTGTTGTCGATGTGTGTGTGTGTGTTGTCGGTGTGTGTGTGTGTGTGTTGTCGGTGTCTGTGTGTGTGTTGTCGGTGTGTGTGTGTGTGTTGTCGGTGTGTGTGTTTGTGTGTGTTGCCGGTGTGTGTGTGTTGTCGGTGTGTGTGTGTGTGTGTTGTCGGTGTGTGTGTGTGTGTTGTCGGTGTGTGTGTGTGTGTGTTGTCGGTGTGTGTGTGTGTGTTGTCGGTGTGTGTGTGTGTGTTGTCGGTGTGTGTGTGTGTGTGTTGTCGGTGTGTGTGTGTGTGTTGTTGGTGTGTGTGTGTGTGTTGTCGGTGTTTGTGTGTGTGTGTTGTCGGTGTGTGTGTGTGTGTGTGTGTGTGTGTGTGTTGTCGGTGTGTGTGTGTGTGTTGTCGGTGTGTGTGTTTTGTCGGTGTGTGTGTGTGTGTTGTCGGTGTGTGTGTGTGTGTTGTCGGTGTGTGTGTGTGTTGTCGGTGTGTGTGTGTGTTGTGTGTGTGTGTGTTGTCGGTGTGTGTGTGTGTGTTGTCGGTGTGTGTGTGTGTTGTCGGTGTGTGTGTGTGTGTGTTGTCGGTGTCTGTGTGTGTGTTGTCGGTGTGTGTGTGTGTTGTCGGTGTGTGTGTGTGTGTGTGTTGTCGGTGTGTGTGTGTGTGTGTTGTCGGTGTGTGTTTGTGTGTTGTCGGTGTGTGTGTGTGTGTGTGTTGTCGGTGTGTGTGTGTGTGTGTGTGTTGTGTGTGTGTGTGTGTTGTCGGTGTGTGTGTGTGTGTGTTGTCAGTGTGTGTGTTGTCGGTGTGTGTGTGTGTGTTGTCGGTGTGTGTGTGTGTGTGTTGTCGGTGTGTGTGTGTGTGTTGTAGGTGTGTGTGTGTGTGTTGTCGGTGTTTGTGTGTGTTTGTTGTCGGTGTGTGTGTGTGTGTGTGTGTGTGTGTGTGTGTTGTCGGTGTGTGTGTGTGTGTTGTCGGTGTGTGTGTGTGTGTTGGCGGTGTGTGTGTGTGTGTTGTCGGTGTGTATGTGTGTGTGTTGTCACTGTGTGTGTGTGTGTGTTGTCGGTGTGTGTGTGTTTATGTGTTGTCAGTGTGTGTGTGTGTGTGTTGTCGGTCTGTGTGTGTGTGTGTTGTCGGTGTGTGTGTGTGTTGTCGGTGTGTGTGTGTGTGTTGTCGGTGTGTGTGTGTGTGTTGTCGGTGTGTGTGTGTGTGTGTGTTGTCGGTGTGTGTGAGTGTGTGTTGTCGGTGTGTGTGTGTGTTGTCGGTGTGTGTGTGTGTGTTGTCGGTGTGTATGTGTGTGTGTTGTCAGTGTGTGTGTGTGTGTGTGTGTTGTCGGTGTGTGTGTGTGTGTTGTCGGTGTGTGTGTGTGTGTGTGTGTGTTGTCGGTGTGTATGTGTGTGTGTTGTCAGTGTGTGTGTGTGTGTGTGTGTTGTCAGTGTGTGTGTTTATGTGTTGTCGGTGTGTGTGTGTGTGTGTTGTCGGTGTGTGTGTGTGTGTGTTGTCGGTGTGTGTGTGTTGTCGGTGTGTGTGTGTGTGTTGTCGGTGTGTGTGTGTGTGTGTTGTCGGTTTGTGTGTGTGTGTGTGTGTTGTCGGTGTGTGTGTGTTGTCGGTGTGTGTGTGTGTGTGTTGTGTGTGTGTGTTGTCGGTGTGTGTGTGTGTGTGTGTTGCCGGTGTGTGTGTGTTGTCGGTGTGTGTGTGTGTGTGTTGTCGGTGTGTGTGTGTGTGTTGTCGGTGTGTGTGTGTGTGTGTTGTCGGTGTGTGTGTGTTGTCGGTGTGTGTGTGTGTGTGTTGTCGGTGTGTGTGTGTGTGTTGTCGGTGTGTGTGTGTGTTGTGTGTGTGTGTGTTGTCGGTGTGTGTGTGTGTGTTGTCGATGTGTGTGTGTGTGTTGTCGGTGTGTGTGTGTGTGTGTTGTCGGTGTCTGTGTGTGTGTTGTCGGTGTGTGTGTGTGTGTGTTGTCGGTGTGTGTGTTTGTGTGTGTTGCCGGTGTGTGTGTGTTGTCGGTGTGTGTGTGTGTGTGTTGTCGGTGTGTGTGTGTGTGTTGTCGGTGTGTGTGTGTGTGTGTGTGTGTTGTCGGTGTGTGTGTGTGTGTTGTTGGTGTGTGTGTGTGTGTTGTCGGTGTTTGTGTGTGTGTGTTGTCGGTGTGTGTGTGTGTGTGTGTGTGTGTGTGTTGTCGGTGTGTGTGTGTTGTCGGTGTGTGTGTGTTGTCGGTGTGTGTGTGTGTGTTGTCGGTGTGTGTGTGTGTGTTGTCGGTGTGTGTGTGTGTTGTCGGTGTGTGTGTGTGTTGTGTGTGTGTGTGTTGTCGGTGTGTGTGTGTGTGTTGTCGGTGTGTGTGTGTGTTGTCGGTGTGTGTGTGTGTGTGTTGTCGGTGTCTGTGTGTGTGTTGTCGGTGTGTGTGTGTGTGTTGTCGGTGTGTGTGTGTGTGTGTTGTCGGTGTGTGTGTGTGTGTTGTTGGTGTGTGTGTGTGTGTTGTCGGTGTTTGTGTGTGTTTGTTGTCGGTGTGTGTGTGTGTGTGTGTGTGTGTGTTGTCGGTGTGTGTGTGTGTGTTGTCGGTGTGTGTGTGTGTGTTGGCGGTGTGTGTGTGTGTGTTGTCGGTGTGTATGTGTGTGTGTTGTCAGTGTGTGTGTGTGTGTGTTGTCGGTGTGTGTGTGTTTATGTGTTGTCAGTGTGTGTGTGTGTGTGTTGTCGGTCTGTGTGTGTGTGTGTTGTCGGTGTGTGTGTGTGTTGTCGGTGTGTGTGTGTGTGTTGTCGGTGTGTGTGTGTGTGTGTTGTCGGTGTGTATGTGTGTGTGTTGTCAGTGTGTGTGTGTGTGTGTTGTCGGTGTGTGTGTGTTGTCGGTGTGTGTGTGTGTGTGTTGTCGGTGTGTATGTGTGTGTGTTGTCAGTGTGTGTGTGTGTGTGTGTTGTCAGTGTGTGTGTGTTTATGTTTTGTCGGTGTGTGTGTGTGTGTGTTGTCGGTGTGTGTGTGTGTGTGTGTTGTCGGTGTGTGTGTGTGTTGTCGGTGTGTTTGTGTGTGTTGTCGGTGTGTGTGTGTGTGTGTTGTCGGTTTGTGTGTGTGTGTGTGTGTTGTCGGTGTGTGTGTGTGTGTTGTCGGTGTGTGTGTGTGTTGTCGGTGTGTGTGTGTGTGTTGTGTGTGTTTGTTGTCGGTGTGTGTGTGTGTGTGTTGTCGGTGTGTGTGTGTGTGTTGTCGGTGTGTGTGTGTTTGTTGTCGGTGTGTGTGTGTGTGTGTGTGTGTTGTCGGTGTGTGTGTGTGTGTTGTCGGTGTGTGTGTGTGTGTTGTCGGTGTGTGTGTGTGTTGTCAGTGTGTGTGTGTGTGTGTTGTTGGTGTGTGTGTGTGTGTTGTCGGTGTTTGTGTGTGTGTGTTGTCGGTGTGTGTGTGTGTGTGTGTTGTCGGTGTGTGTGTGTGTGTTGTCGGTGTGTGTGTGTGTGTTGGCGGTGTGTGTGTGTGTGTTGTCGGTGTGTATGTGTGTGTGTTGTCAGTGTGTGTGTGTGTGTGTTGTCGGTGTGTGTGTGTTTATGTGTTGTCAGTGTGTGTGTGTGTGTGTTGTCGGTGTGTGTGTGTGTGTGTTGTCGGTGTGTGTGTGTGTTGTCGGTGTGTGTGTGTGTTGTCGGTGTGTGTGTGTGTTGTCGGTGTGTATGTGTGTGTGTTGTCAGTGTGTGTGTGTGTGTGTGTTGTCGGTGTGTGTGTGTGTGTTGTCGGTGTGTGTGTGTGTTGTCGGTGTGTATGTGTGTGTGTTGTCAGTGTGTGTGTGTGTGTGTTGTCAGTGTGTGTGTGTTTATGTTTTGTCGGTGTGTGTGTGTGTGTGTTGTCGGTGTGTGTGTGTGTGTGTGTTGTCGGTGTGTGTGTGTGTTGTCGGTGTGTGTGTGTGTGTTGTTGGTGTGTGTGTGTGTGTTTTGTGTGTGTGTGTGTTGTCGGTGTGTGTGTGTGTGTGTTGTCGGTGTGTGTGTGTGTGTGTTGTCGGTGTGTGTGTGTGTGTGTTGTCGGTGTGTGTGTGTGTGTTGTCGGTGTGTGTGTGTGTTGTCGGTGTGTGTGTGTGTGTGTTGTCGGTGTCTGTGTGTGTGTTGTCGGTGTGTGTGTGTGTTGTCGGTGTGTGTGTGTGTGTTGTCGGTGTGTGTGTGTGTGTGTGTTGTCGGTGTGTGTTTGTGTGTTGTCGGTGTGTGTGTGTGTTGTCGGTGTGTGTGTGTGTGTTGTGTGTGTGTGTGTGTTGTCGGTGTGTGTGTGTGTGTTGTCAGTGTGTGTGTGTGTGTGTGTTGTCGGTGTGTGTGTGTGTGTTGTCGGTGTGTGTGTGTGTGTGTTGTCGGTGTGTGTGTGTGTGTGTGTTGTCGGTGTGTGTGTGTGTGTTGCCGGTGTGTGTGTGTGTGTTGTCGTTGTGTGTGTGTGTGTGTTGTCGGTGTGTGTGTGTGTGTTGTCGGTGTGTGTGTGTGTGTGTGTGTGTTGTCGGTGTGTGTGTGTGTGTGTTGTCGGTGTCTGTGTGTGTGTTGTCGGTGTGTGTGTGTGTGTTGTCGGTGTGTGTGTGTGTGTGTTGTCGGTGTGTGTGTGTGTGTTGTTGGTGTGTGTGTGTGTGTTGTCGGTGTGTGTGTGTGTGTTGTCGGTGTGTGTGTGTGTGTTGTTGGTGTGTGTGTGTGTGTTGTCGGTGTTTGTGTGTGTTTGTTGTCGGTGTGTGTGTGTGTGTGTGTGTGTTGTCGGTGTGTGTGTGTGTGTTGTCGGTGTGTGTGTGTGTGTTGGCGGTGTGTGTGTGTGTGTTGTCGGTGTGTATGTGTGTGTGTTGTCAGTGTGTGTGTGTGTGTGTGTTGTCGGTGTGTGTGTGTTTATGTGTTGTCAGTGTGTGTGTGTGTGTGTTGTCGGTCTGTGTGTGTGTGTGTTGTCGGTGTGTGTGTGTGTTGTCGGTGTGTGTGTGTGTGTTGTCGGTGTGTGTGTGTGTGTTGTCGGTGTGTATGTGTGTGTGTTGTCAGTGTGTGTGTGTGTGTGTGTTGTCGGTGTGTGTGTGTGTGTTGTCGGTGTGTGTGTGTGTGTGTGTTGTCGGTGTGTATGTGTGTGTGTTGTCAGTGTGTGTGTGTGTGTGTGTTGTCAGTGTGTGTGTGTTTATGTTTTGTCGGTGTGTGTGTGTGTGTGTTGTCGGTGTGTGTGTGTGTGTGTGTTGTCGGTGTGTGTGTGTGTTGTCGGTGTGTGTGTGTGTGTTGTCGGTGTGTGTGTGTGTGTGTTGTCGGTTTGTGTGTGTGTGTGTGTGTTGTCGGTGTGTGTGTGTGTGTTGTCGGTGTGTGTGTGTGTTGTCGGTGTGTGTGTGTGTGTTGTGTGTGTTTGTTGTCGGTGTGTGTGTGTGTGTGTTGTCGGTGTGTGTGTGTGTGTTGTCGGTGTGTGTGTGTGTGTTGTCGGTGTGTGTGTGTGTGTGTGTGTGTTGTCTGTGTGTGTGTGTGTGTTGTCGGTGTGTGTGTGTGTGTTGTCGGTGTGTGTGTGTGTGTGTTGTCAGTGTGTGTGTGTGTGTGTTGTTGGTGTGTGTGTGTGTGTTGTCGGTGTTTGTGTGTGTGTGTTGTCGGTGTGTGTGTGTGTGTGTGTGTGTGTGTGTTGTCGGTGTGTGTGTGTGTGTTGTCGGTGTGTGTGTGTGTGTTGGCGGTGTGTGTGTGTGTGTTGTCGGTGTGTATGTGTGTGTGTTGTCAGTGTGTGTGTGTGTGTGTTGTCGGTGTGTGTGTGTTTATGTGTTGTCAGTGTGTGTGTGTGTGTGTGTTGTCGGTGTGTGTGTGTGTGTGTTGTCGGTGTGTGTGTGTGTTGTCGGTGTGTGTGTGTGTTGTCGGTGTGTGTGTGTGTTGTCGGTGTGTATGTGTGTGTGTTGTCAGTGTGTGTGTGTGTGTGTGTTGTCGGTGTGTGTGTGTGTGTTGTCGGTGTGTGTGTGTGTTGTCGGTGTGTATGTGTGTGTGTTGTCAGTGTGTGTGTGTGTGTGTGTTGTCAGTGTGTGTGTGTTTATGTTTTGTCGGTGTGTGTGTGTGTGTGTTGTCGGTGTGTGTGTGTGTGTGTGTTGTCGGTGTGTGTGTGTGTTGTCGGTGTGTGTGTGTGTGTTGTCGGTGTGTGTGTGTGTGTGTTGTCGGTTTGTGTGTGTGTGTGTGTGTTGTCGGTGTGTGTGTGTGTGTTGTCGGTGTGTGTGTGTGTTGTCGGTGTGTGTGTGTGTGTTGTGTGTGTTTGTTGTCGGTGTGTGTGTGTGTGTGTGTTGTCGTTGTGTGTGTGTGTGTTGTCGGTGTGTGTGTGTGTGTGTGTTGTCGGTGTGTGTGTGTGTGTTGTGTGTGTGTGTGTTGTCGGTGTGTGTGTGTGTGTTGTCGATGTGTGTGTGTGTGTGTTGTCGGTGTGTGTGTGTGTGTCTTGTGTGTGTGTGTGTTGTCGGTGTGTGTGTGTGTGTTGTTGGTGTGTGTGTGTGTGTTTTGTGTGTGTGTGTGTTGTCGGTGTGTGTGTGTGTGTGTTGTCGGTGTGTGTGTGTGTGTGTTGTCGGTGTGTGTGTGTGTGTGTTGTCGGTGTGTGTGTGTGTGTTGTCGGTGTGTGTGTGTGTTGTCGGTGTGTGTGTGTGTGTGTTGTCGGTGTCTGTGTGTGTGTTGTCGGTGTGTGTGTGTGTTGTCGGTGTGTGTGTGTGTGTTGTCGGTGTGTGTGTGTGTGTTGTCGGTGTGTGTTTGTGTGTTGTCGGTGTGTGTGTGTGTTGTCGGTGTGTGTGTGTGTGTTGTGTGTGTGTGTGTGTTGTCGGTGTGTGTGTGTTGTCAGTGTGTGTGTGTGTGTGTGTTGTCGGTGTGTGTGTGTGTGTTGTCGGTGTGTGTGTGTGTGTGTTGTCGGTGTGTGTGTGTGTGTGTGTTGTCGGTGTGTGTGTGTGTGTTGCCGGTGTGTGTGTGTGTGTTGTCGTTGTGTGTGTGTGTGTGTTGTCGGTGTGTGTGTGTGTGTTGTCGGTGTGTGTGTGTGTGTGTGTGTGTTGTCGGTGTGTGTGTGTGTGTTGTCGGTGTGTGTGTGTGTGTGTTGTCGGTGTGTGTGTGTGATTGTTGTCGGTGTGTGTGTGTGTGTGTTGTCGGTGTGTGTGTGTTGTCGGTGTGTGTGTGTTGTCGGTGTGTGTGTGTGTGTGTTGTCGGTGTTTGTGTGTGTGTGTTGTCGGTGTGTGTGTGTGTGTGTGTGTGTGTTGTCGGTGTGTGTGTGTGTGTGTGTGTTGTCGGTGTGTGTGTGTGTGTTGTCGGTGTGTGTGTGTGTTGTCGGTGTGTATGTGTGTGTGTTGTCAGTGTGTGTGTGTGTGTGTTGTCGGTGTGTGTGTGTTTATGTGTTGTCAGTGTGTGTGTGTGTGTGTTGTCGGTGTGTGTGTGTGTGTGTTGTCGGTGTGTGTGTGTGTTGTCGGTGTGTGTGTGTGTTGTCGGTGTGTGTGTGTGTTGTCGGTTTGTGTGTGTGTGTGTGTGTTGTCGGTGTGTGTGTGTGTGTTGTCGGTGTGTGTGTGTGTTGTCGGTGTGTGTGTGTGTGTTGTGTGTGTGTGTCGGTGTGTGTGTGTTGTCGGTGTGTGTGTGTGTGTGTGTGTTGTCGGTGTGTGTGTGTGTGTTGTCGGTGTGTGTGTGTGTGTGTTGTCAGTGTATGTGTGTGTGTGTGTGTTGTCAGTGTGTGTGTGTGTGTGTGTGTGTGTTGTCGGTGTGTGTGTGTGTGTGTGTTGTCGGTGTGTGTGTGTGTGTGTTGTCGGTGTGTGTGTGTGTGTGTGTGTGTGTGTGTTGTCGGTGTGTGTGTGTTGTCGGTGTGTGTGTGTGTGTTGTCGGTGTGTGTGTGTGTTGTCGGTGTGTGTGTGTGTGTGGTGTCGGTGTGTGTGTGTGTGTGTGTGTGTGTGTTGTCGGTGTGTGTGTGTGTGTTGTCGATGTGTGTGTGTGTGTTGTCGGTGTGTGTGTGTGTGTGTTGTCGGTGTCTGTGTGTGTGTTGTCGGTGTGTGTGTGTGTGTTGTCGGTGTGTGTGTTTGTGTGTGTTGCCGGTGTGTGTGTGTTGTCGGTGTGTGTGTGTGTGTGTTGTCGGTGTGTGTGTGTGTGTTGTCGGTGTGTGTGTGTGTGTGTGTGTGTTGTCGGTGTGTGTGTGTGTGTTGTCGGTGTGTGTGTGTGTGTTGTCGGTGTGTGTGTGTGTGTGTTGTCGGTGTGTGTGTGTGTGTTGTTGGTGTGTGTGTGTGTGTTGTCGGTGTTTGTGTGTGTGTGTTGTCGGTGTGTGTGTGTGTGTGTGTGTGTGTGTTGTCGGTGTGTGTGTGTGTGTTGTCGGTGTGTGTGTGTTGTCGGTGTGTGTGTGTGTGTTGTCGGTGTGTGTGTGTGTGTTGTCGGTGTGTGTGTGTGTTGTCAGTGTGTGTGTGTGTTGTGTGTGTGTGTGTTGTCGGTGTGTGTGTGTGTGTTGTCGGTGTGTGTGTGTGTTGTCGGTGTGTGTGTGTGTGTGTTGTCGGTGTCTGTGTGTGTGTTGTCGGTGTGTGTGTGTGTGTTGTCGGTGTGTGTGTGTGTTGTCGGTGTGTGTGTGTGTGTTGTTGGTGTGTGTGTGTGTGTGTTGTCGGTGTTTGTGTGTGTTTGTTGTCGGTGTGTGTGTGTGTGTGTGTGTGTTGTCGGTGTGTGTGTGTGTGTGTTGTCGGTGTGTGTGTGTGTGTTGGCGGTGTGTGTGTGTGTGTTGTCGGTGTGTATGTGTGTGTGTTGTCAGTGTGTGTGTGTGTGTGTTGTCGGTGTGTGTGTGTTTATGTGTTGTCAGTGTGTGTGTGTGTGTGTTGTCGGTCTGTGTGTGTGTGTGTTGTCGGTGTGTGTGTGTTTATGTGTTGTCAGTGTGTGTGTGTGTGTGTTGTCGGTCTGTGTGTGTGTGTGTTGTCGGTGTGTGTGTGTGTTGTCGGTGTGTGTGTGTGTGTTGTCGGTGTGTGTGTGTGTGTGTTGTCGGTGTGTATGTGTGTGTGTTGTCAGTGTGTGTGTGTGTGTGTGTTGTCGGTGTGTGTGTGTGTGTTGTCGGTGTGTGTGTGTGTGTGTTGTCGGTGTGTATGTGTGTGTGTTGTCAGTGTGTGTGTGTGTGTGTGTTGTCAGTGTGTGTGTGTTTATGTTTTGTCGGTGTGTGTGTGTGTGTGTTGTCGGTGTGTGTGTGTGTGTGTGTTGTCGGTGTGTGTGTGTGTTGTCGGTGTGTGTGTGTGTGTTGTCGGTGTGTGTGTGTGTGTGTTGTCGGTTTGTGTGTGTGTGTGTGTGTTGTCGGTGTGTGTGTGTGTGTTGTCGGTGTATGTGTGTGTTGTCGGTGTGTGTGTGTGTGTTGTGTGTGTTTGTTGTCGGTGTGTGTGTGTGTGTGTTGTCGGTGTGTGTGTGTGTGTTGTCGGTGTGTGTGTGTTTGTTGTCGGTGTGTGTGTGTGTGTGTGTGTTGTCGGTGTGTGTGTGTGTGTTGTCGGTGTGTGTGTGTGTGTTGTCGGTGTGTGTGTGTGTGTGTTGTCAGTGTGTGTGTGTGTGTTGTTGGTGTGTGTGTGTGTGTTGTCGGTGTTTGTGTGTGTGTGTTGTCGGTGTGTGTGTGTGTGTGTGTGTGTGTGTGTTGTCGGTGTGTGTGTGTTGTCGGTGTGTGTGTGTGTGTTGGCGGTGTGTGTGTGTGTGTTGTCGGTGTGTATGTGTGTGTGTTGTCAGTGTGTGTGTGTGTGTGTTGTCGGTGTGTGTGTGTTTATGTGTTGTCAGTGTGTGTGTGTGTGTGTTGTCGGTGTGTGTGTGTGTGTGTTGTCGGTGTGTGTGTGTGTTGTCGGTGTGTGTGTGTGTTGTCGGTGTGTGTGTGTGTTGTCGGTGTGTATGTGTGTGTGTTGTCAGTGTGTGTGTGTGTGTGTGTTGTCGGTGTGTGTGTGTGTGTTGTCGGTGTGTGTGTGTGTTGTCGGTGTGTATGTGTGTGTGTTGTCAGTGTGTGTGTGTGTGTGTGTTGTCAGTGTGTGTGTGTTTATGTTTTGTCGGTGTGTGTGTGTGTGTGTTGTCGGTGTGTGTGTGTGTGTGTGTTGTCGGTGTGTGTGTGTGTGTCGGTGTGTGTGTGTGTGTTGTCGGTGTGTGTGTGTGTGTGTTGTCGGTTTGTGTGTGTGTGTGTGTGTTGTCGGTGTGTGTGTGTGTGTTGTCGGTGTGTGTGTGTGTTGTCGGTGTGTGTGTGTGTGTTGTGTGTGTTTGTTGTCGGTGTGTGTGTGTGTGTGTTGTCGGTGTGTGTGTGTGTTGTCGGTGTGTGTGTGTGTGTGTGTTGTCGGTGTGTGTGTGTGTGTTGTGTGTGTGTGTGTTGTCGGTGTGTGTGTGTGTGTTGTCGATGTGTGTGTGTGTGTGTTGTCGGTGTGTGTGTGTGTGTCTTGTGTGTGTGTGTGTTGTCGGTGTGTGTGTGTGTGTTGTTGGTGTGTGTGTGTGTGTTTTGTGTGTGTGTGTGTTGTCGGTGTGTGTGTGTGTGTGTTGTCGGTGTGTGTGTGTGTGTGTTGTCGGTGTGTGTGTGTGTGTGTTGTCGGTGTGTGTGTGTGTGTTGTCGGTGTGTGTGTGTGTTGTCGGTGTGTGTGTGTGTGTGTTGTCGGTGTCTGTGTGTGTGTTGTCGGTGTGTGTGTGTGTTGTCGGTGTGTGTGTGTGTGTTGTCGGTGTGTGTGTGTGTGTGTGTTGTCGGTGTGTGTTTGTGTGTTGTCGGTGTGTGTGTGTGTTGTCGGTGTGTGTGTGTGTGTTGTGTGTGTGTGTGTGTTGTCGGTGTGTGTGTGTGTGTTGTCAGTGTGTGTGTGTGTGTGTGTTGTCGGTGTGTGTGTGTGTGTTGTCGGTGTGTGTGTGTGTGTGTTGTCGGTGTGTGTGTGTGTGTGTGTTGTCGGTGTGTGTGTGTGTGTTGCCGGTGTGTGTGTGTGTGTTGTCGTTGTGTGTGTGTGTGTTGTCGGTGTGTGTGTGTGTGTTGTCGGTGTGTGTGTGTGTGTGTGTGTGTTGTCGGTGTGTGTGTGTGTGTGTTGTCGGTGTCTGTGTGTGTGTTGTCGGTGTGTGTGTGTGTGTTGTCGGTGTGTGTGTGTGTGTGTTGTCGGTGTGTGTGTGTGTGTTGTTGGTGTGTGTGTGTGTGTTGTCGGTGTTTGTGTGTGTTTGTTGTCGGTGTGTGTGTGTGTGTGTGTGTGTGTGTGTTGTCGGTGTGTGTGTGTGTGTTGTCGGTGTGTGTGTGTGTGTTGGCGGTGTGTGTGTGTGTGTTGTCGGTGTGTATGTGTGTGTGTTGTCAGTGTGTGTGTGTGTGTGTTGTCGGTGTGTGTGTGTTTATGTGTTGTCAGTGTCTGTGTGTGTGTGTTGTCGGTCTGTGTGTGTGTGTGTTGTCGGTGTGTGTGTGTGTTGTCGGTGTGTGTGTGTGTGTTGTCGGTGTGTGTGTGTGTGTGTTGTCGGTGTGTATGTGTGTGTGTTGTCAGTGTGTGTGTGTGTGTGTGTTGTCGGTGTGTGTGTGTGTGTTGTCGGTGTGTGTGTGTGTGTGTTGTCGGTGTGTATGTGTGTGTGTTGTCAGTGTGTGTGTGTGTGTGTGTTGTCTGTGTGTTTGTTTATGTTTTGTCGGTGTGTGTGTGTGTGTGTTGTTGGTGTGTGTGTGTGTGTTGTCGGTGTTTGTGTGTGTGTGTTGTCGGTGTGTGTGTGTGTGTGTGTGTGTGTGTGTTGTCGGTGTGTGTGTGTGTGTTGTCGGTGTGTGTGTGTGTGTTGGCGGTGTGTGTGTGTGTGTTGTCGGTGTGTATGTGTGTGTGTTGTCAGTGTGTGTGTGTGTGTGTTGTCGGTGTGTGTGTGTTTATGTGTTGTCAGTGTGTGTGTGTGTGTGTTGTCGGTGTGTGTGTGTGTGTGTTGTCGGTGTGTGTGTGTGTTGTCGGTGTGTGTGTGTGTTGTCGGTGTGTGTGTGTGTTGTCGGTGTGTATGTGTGTGTGTTGTCAGTGTGTGTGTGTGTGTGTGTTGTCGGTGTGTGTGTGTGTGTTGTCGGTGTGTGTGTGTGTTGTCGGTGTGTATGTGTGTGTGTTGTCAGTGTGTGTGTGTGTGTGTGTTGTCAGTGTGTGTGTGTTTATGTTTTGTCGGTGTGTGTGTGTGTGTGTTGTCGGTGTGTGTGTGTGTGTGTGTTGTCGGTGTGTGTGTGTGTTGTCGGTGTGTGTGTGTGTGTTGTCGGTGTGTGTGTGTGTGTGTTGTCGGTTTGTGTGTGTGTGTGTGTGTTGTCGGTGTGTGTGTGTGTGTTGTCGGTGTGTGTGTGTGTTGTCGGTGTGTGTGTGTGTGTTGTGTGTGTTTGTTGTCGGTGTGTGTGTGTGTGTGTTGTCGGTGTGTGTGTGTGTGTTGTCGGTGTGTGTGTGTGTGTGTTGTCGGTGTGTGTGTGTGTGTTGTGTGTGTGTGTGTTGTCGGTGTGTGTGTGTGTGTTGTCGATGTGTGTGTGTGTGTGTTGTCGGTGTGTGTGTGTGTGTCTTGTGTGTGTGTGTGTTGTCGGTGTGTGTGTGTGTTGTTGGTGTGTGTGTGTGTGTTTTGTGTGTGTGTGTGTTGTCGGTGTGTGTGTGTGTGTGTTGTCGGTGTGTGTGTGTGTGTTGTCGGTGTGTGTGTTTGTTGTCGGTGTGTGTGTGTGTGTGTTGTCGGTGTCTGTGTGTGTGTTGTCGGTGTGTGTGTGTGTTGTCGGTGTGTGTGTGTGTGTTGTCGGTGTGTGTGTGTGTGTTGTCGGTGTGTGTTTGTGTGTTGTCGGTGTGTGTGTGTGTTGTCGGTGTGTGTGTGTGTGTTGTGTGTGTGTGTGTGTTGTCGGTGTGTGTGTGTGTGTTGTCAGTGTGTGTGTGTGTGTGTGTTGTCGGTGTGTGTGTGTGTGTTGTCGGTGTGTGTGTGTGTGTGTTGTCGGTGTGTGTGTGTGTGTGTGTTGTCGGTGTGTGTGTGTGTGTTGCCGGTGTGTGTGTGTGTGTTGTCGTTGTGTGTGTGTGTGTGTTGTCGGTGTGTGTGTGTGTGTTGTCGGTGTGTGTGTGTGTGTGTGTGTGTTGTCGGTGTGTGTGTGTGTGTTGTCGGTGTGTGTGTGTGTGTGTTGTCGGTGTGTGTGTGTGATTGTTGTCGGTGTGTGTGTGTGTGTGTTGTCGGTGTGTGTGTGTTGTCGGTGTGTGTGTGTTGTCGGTGTGTGTGTGTGTGTGTTGTCGGTGTTTGTGTGTGTGTGTTGTCGGTGTGTGTGTGTGTGTGTGTGTGTGTTGTCGGTGTGTGTGTGTGTGTGTGTGTTGTCGGTGTGTGTGTGTGTGTTGTCGGTGTGTGTGTGTGTTGTCGGTGTGTATGTGTGTGTGTTGTCAGTGTGTGTGTGTGTGTGTTGTCGGTGTGTGTGTGTTTATGTGTTGTCAGTGTGTGTGTGTGTGTGTTGTCGGTGTGTGTGTGTGTGTGTTGTCGGTGTGTGTGTGTGTTGTCGGTGTGTGTGTGTGTGTTGTCGGTGTGTGTGTGTGTTGTCGGTTTGTGTGTGTGTGTGTGTGTTGTCGGTGTGTGTGTGTGTGTTGTCGGTGTGTGTGTGTGTTGTCGGTGTGTGTGTGTGTGTTGTGTGTGTGTGTCGGTGTGTGTGTGTTGTCGGTGTGTGTGTGTGTGTGTGTGTTGTCGGTGTGTGTGTGTGTGTTGTCGGTGTTTGTGTGTGTGTGTGTTGTCAGTGTATGTGTGTGTGTGTGTGTTGTCGGTGTGTGTGTGTGTGTGTGTGTGTGTTGTCGGTGTGTGTGTGTGTGTGTGTTGTCGGTGTGTGTGTGTGTGTGTTGTCGGTGTGTGTGTGTGTGTGTGTGTGTGTGTTGTCGGTGTGTGTGTGTTGTCGGTGTGTGTGTGTGTGTTGTCGGTGTGTGTGTGTGTTGTCGGTGTGTGTGTGTGTGTGGTGTCGGTGTGTGTGTGTGTGTGTGTGTGTGTTGTCGGTGTGTGTGTGTGTGTTGTCGATGTGTGTGTGTGTGTTGTCGGTGTGTGTGTGTGTGTGTTGTCGGTGTCTGTGTGTGTGTTGTCGGTGTGTGTGTGTGTGTTGTCGGTGTGTGTGTTTGTGTGTGTTGCCGGTGAGTGTGTGTTGTCGGTGTGTGTGTGTGTGTGTTGTCGGTGTGTGTGTGTGTGTTGTCGGTGTGTGTGTGTGTGTGTGTGTGTTGTCGGTGTGTGTGTGTGTGTTGTCGGTGTGTGTGTGTGTGTTGTCGGTGTGTGTGTGTGTGTGTTGTCGGTGTGTGTGTGTGTGTTGTTGGTGTGTGTGTGTGTGTTGTCGGTGTTTGTGTGTGTGTGTTGTCGGTGTGTGTGTGTGTGTGTGTGTGTGTGTGTTGTCGGTGTGTGTGTGTGTTGTCGGTGTGTGTGTGTTGTCGGTGTGTGTGTGTGTGTTGTCGGTGTGTGTGTGTGTGTTGTCGGTGTGTGTGTGTGTTGTCGGTGTGTGTGTGTGTTGTGTGTGTGTGTTGTCGGTGTGTGTGTGTGTGTTGTCGGTGTGTGTGTGTGTTGTCGGTGTGTGTGTGTGTGTGTTGTCGGTGTCTGTGTGTGTGTTGTCGGTGTGTGTGTGTGTGTTGTCGGTGTGTGTGTGTGTTTGTTGTCGGTGTGTGTGTGTGTGTTGTTGGTGTGTGTGTGTGTTGTCGGTGTTTGTGTGTGTTTGTTGTCGGTGTTTGTGTGTGTGTGTGTGTGTTGTCGGTGTGTGTGTGTGTGTTGTCGGTGTGTGTGTGTGTGTTGGCGGTGTGTGTGTGTGTGTTGTCGGTGTGTATGTGTGTGTGTTGTCAGTGTGTGTGTGTGTGTGTTGTCGGTGTGTGTGTGTTTATGTGTTGTCAGTGTGTGTGTGTGTGTGTTGTCGGTCTGTGTGTGTGTGTGTTGTCGGTGTGTGTGTGTGTGTTGTCGGTGTGTGTGTGTGTGTTGTCGGTGTGTGTGTGTGTGTGTTGTCGGTGTGTATGTGTGTGTGTTGTCAGTGTGTGTGTGTGTGTGTGTTGTCGGTGTGTGTGTGTGTGTTGTCGGTGTGTGTGTGTGTGTGTTGTCGGTGTGTATGTGTGTGTGTTGTCAGTGTGTGTGTGTGTGTGTGTTGTCAGTGTGTGTGTGTTTATGTTTTGTCGGTGTGTGTGTGTGTGTGTTGTCGGTGTGTGTGTGTGTGTTGTCGGTGTGTGTGTGTGTTGTCGGTGTGTGTGTGTGTGTTGTCGGTGTGTGTGTGTGTGTGTTGTCGGTTTGTGTGTGTGTGTGTGTGTTGTCGGTGTGTGTGTGTGTGTTGTCGGTGTGTGTGTGTGTTGTCGGTGTGTGTGTGTGTGGTGTCGGTGTGTGTGTGTGTGTGTGTGTGTGTTGTCGGTGTGTGTGTGTGTGTTGTCGATGTGTGTGTGTGTGTTGTCGGTGTGTGTGTGTGTGTGTTGTCGGTGTCTGTGTGTGTGTTGTCGGTGTGTGTGTGTGTGTTGTCGGTGTGTGTGTTTGTGTGTGTTGCCGGTGAGTGTGTGTTGTCGGTGTGTGTGTGTGTGTGTTGTCGGTGTGTGTGTGTGTGTTGTCGGTGTGTGTGTGTGTGTGTGTGTGTTGTCGGTGTGTGTGTGTGTGTTGTCGGTGTGTGTGTGTGTGTTGTCGGTGTGTGTGTGTGTGTGTTGTCGGTGTGTGTGTGTGTGTTGTTGGTGTGTGTGTGTGTGTTGTCGGTGTTTGTGTGTGTGTGTTGTCGGTGTGTGTGTGTGTGTGTGTGTGTGTGTGTTGTCGGTGTGTGTGTGTGTGTTGTCGGTGTGTGTGTGTTGTCGGTGTGTGTGTGTGTGTTGTCGGTGTGTGTGTGTGTGTTGTCGGTGTGTGTGTGTGTTGTCGGTGTGTGTGTGTGTTGTGTGTGTGTGTGTTGTCGGTGTGTGTGTGTGTGTTGTCGGTGTGTGTGTGTGTTGTCGGTGTGTGTGTGTGTGTGTTGTCGGTGTCTGTGTGTGTGTTGTCGGTGTGTGTGTGTGTGTTGTCGGTGTGTGTGTGTGTGTGTTGTCGGTGTGTGTGTGTGTGTTGTTGGTGTGTGTGTGTGTTGTCGGTGTTTGTGTGTGTTTGTTGTCGGTGTTTGTGTGTGTGTGTGTGTGTTGTCGGTGTGTGTGTGTGTGTTGTCGGTGTGTGTGTGTGTGTTGGCGGTGTGTGTGTGTGTGTTGTCGGTGTGTATGTGTGTGTGTTGTCAGTGTGTGTGTGTGTGTGTTGTCGGTGTGTGTGTGTTTATGTGTTGTCAGTGTGTGTGTGTGTGTGTTGTCGGTCTGTGTGTGTGTGTGTTGTCGGTGTGTGTGTGTGTGTTGTCGGTGTGTGTGTGTGTGTTGTCGGTGTGTGTGTGTGTGTGTTGTCGGTGTGTATGTGTGTTTGTTGTCAGTGTGTGTGTGTGTGTGTGTTGTCGGTGTGTCTGTGTGTTGTCGGTGTGTGTGTGTGTGTGTTGTCGGTGTGTATGTGTGTGTGTTGTCAGTGTGTGTGTGTGTGTGTGTTGTCAGTGTGTGTGTGTTTATGTTTTGTCGGTGTGTGTGTGTGTGTGTTGTCGGTGTGTGTGTGTGTGTTGTCGGTGTGTGTGTGTGTTGTCGGTGTGTGTGTGTGTGTTGTCGGTGTGTGTGTGTGTGTGTTGTCGGTTTGTGTGTGTGTGTGTGTGTTGTCGGTGTGTGTGTGTGTGTTGTCGGTGTGTGTGTGTGTTGTCGGTGTGTGTGTGTGTGTTGTGTGTGTTTGTTGTCGGTGTGTGTGTGTGTGTGTTGTCGGTTTGTGTGTGTGTGTTGTCGGTGTGTGTGTGTGTGTTGTCGGTGTGTGTGTGTGTGTGTGTGTGTTGTCGGTGTGTGTGTGTGTGTTGTCGGTGTGTGTGTGTGTGTTGTCGGTGTGTGTGTGTGTGTGTTGTCAGTGTGTGTGTGTGTGTGTTGTTGGTGTGTGTGTGTGTGTTGTCGTTGTTTGTGTGTGTGTGTTGTCGGTGTGTGTGTGTGTGTGTGTGTGTGTGTGTGTTGTCGGTGTGTGTGTGTGTGTTGTCGGTGTGTGTGTGTGTGTTGGCGGTGTGTGTGTGTTGTCGGTGTGTATGTGTGTGTGTTGTCAGTGTGTGTGTGTGTGTGTTGTCGGTGTGTGTGTGTGTGTTGCCGGTGTGTGTGTGTGTGTTGTCGTTGTGTGTGTGTGTGTGTTGTCGGTGTGTGTGTGTGTGTTGTCGGTGTGTGTGTGTGTGTGTGTGTGTTGTCGGTGTGTGTGTGTGTGTGTTGTCGGTGTGTGTGTGTGTGTGTTGTCGGTGTGTGTGTGTGATTGTTGTCGGTGTGTGTGTGTGTGTGTTGTCGGTGTGTGTGTGTTGTCGGTGTGTGTGTGTTGTCGGTGTGTGTGTGTGTGTGTTGTCGGTGTTTGTGTGTGTGTGTTGTCGGTGTGTGTGTGTGTGTGTGTGTGTTGTCGGTGTGTGTGTGTGTGTGTGTGTGTTGTCGGTGTGTGTGTGTGTGTTGTCGGTGTGTGTGTGTGTTGTCGGTGTGTATGTGTGTGTGTTGTCAGTGTGTGTGTGTGTGTGTTGTCGGTGTGTGTGTGTTTATGTGTTGTCAGTGTGTGTGTGTGTGTGTTGTCGGTGTGTGTGTGTGTGTGTTGTCGGTGTGTGTGTGTGTTGTCGGTGTGTGTGTGTGTGTTGTCGGTGTGTGTGTGTGTTGTCGGTTTGTGTGTGTGTGTGTGTGTTGTCGGTGTGTGTGTGTGTGTTGTCGGTGTGTGTGTGTGTTGTCGGTGTGTGTGTGTGTGTTGTGTGTGTGTGTCGGTGTGTGTGTGTTGTCGGTGTGTGTGTGTGTGTGTGTGTGTGTTGTCGGTGTGTGTGTGTGTGTGTGTTGTCGGTGTGTGTGTGTGTGTGTTGTCGGTGTGTGTGTGTGTGTGTGTGTGTGTGTTGTCGGTGTGTGTGTGTTGTCGGTGTGTGTGTGTGTGTTGTCGGTGTGTGTGTGTGTTGTCGGTGTGTGTGTGTGTGTGGTGTCGGTGTGTGTGTGTGTGTGTGTGTGTGTTGTCGGTGTGTGTGTGTGTGTTGTCGATGTGTGTGTGTGTGTTGTCGGTGTGTGTGTGTGTGTGTTGTCGGTGTCTGTGTGTGTGTTGTCGGTGTGTGTGTGTGTGTTGTCGGTGTGTGTGTTTGTGTGTGTTGCCGGTGAGTGTGTGTTGTCGGTGTGTGTGTGTGTGTGTTGTCGGTGTGTGTGTGTGTGTTGTCGGTGTGTGTGTGTGTGTGTGTGTGTGTGTTGTCGGTGTGTGTGTGTGTGTTGTCGGTGTGTGTGTGTGTGTTGTCGGTGTGTGTGTGTGTGTGTTGTCGGTGTGTGTGTGTGTGTTGTTGGTGTGTGTGTGTGTGTTGTCGGTGTTTGTGTGTGTGTGTTGTCGGTGTGTGTGTGTGTGTGTGTGTGTGTGTGTTGTCGGTGTGTGTGTGTGTGTTGTCGGTGTGTGTGTGTTGTCGGTGTGTGTGTGTGTGTTGTCGGTGTGTGTGTGTGTGTTGTCGGTGTGTGTGTGTGTGTTGGCGGTGTGTGTGTGTGTGTTGTCGGTGTGTATGTGTGTGTGTTGTCAGTGTGTGTGTGTGTGTGTTGTCGGTGTGTGTGTGTTTATGTGTTGTCAGTGTGTGTGTGTGTGTGTTGTCGGTCTGTGTGTGTGTGTGTTGTCGGTGTGTGTGTGTGTGTTGTCGGTGTGTGTGTGTGTGTTGTCGGTGTGTGTGTGTGTGTGTTGTCGGTGTGTATGTGTGTGTGTTGTCAGTGTGTGTGTGTGTGTGTGTTGTCGGTGTGTGTGTGTGTGTTGTCGGTGTGTGTGTGTGTGTGTTGTCGGTGTGTATGTGTGTGTGTTGTCAGTGTGTGTGTGTGTGTGTGTTGTCAGTGTGTGTGTGTTTATGTTTTGTCGGTGTGTGTGTGTGTGTGTTGTCGGTGTGTGTGTGTGTGTTGTCGGTGTGTGTGTGTGTTGTCGGTGTGTGTGTGTGTGTTGTCGGTGTGTGTGTGTGTGTGTTGTCGGTTTGTGTGTGTGTGTGTGTGTTGTCGGTGTGTGTGTGTGTGTTGTCGGTGTGTGTGTGTGTTGTCGGTGTGTGTGTGTGTGGTGTCGGTGTGTGTGTGTGTGTGTGTGTGTGTTGTCGGTGTGTGTGTGTGTGTTGTCGATGTGTGTGTGTGTGTTGTCGGTGTGTGTGTGTGTGTGTTGTCGGTGTCTGTGTGTGTGTTGTCGGTGTGTGTGTGTGTGTTGTCGGTGTGTGTGTTTGTGTGTGTTGCCGGTGAGTGTGTGTTGTCGGTGTGTGTGTGTGTGTGTTGTCGGTGTGTGTGTGTGTGTTGTCGGTGTGTGTGTGTGTGTGTGTGTGTTGTCGGTGTGTGTGTGTGTGTTGTCGGTGTGTGTGTGTGTGTTGTCGGTGTGTGTGTGTGTGTGTTGTCGGTGTGTGTGTGTGTGTTGTTGGTGTGTGTGTGTGTGTTGTCGGTGTTTGTGTGTGTGTGTTGTCGGTGTGTGTGTGTGTGTGTGTGTGTGTGTGTTGTCGGTGTGTGTGTGTGTGTTGTCGGTGTGTGTGTGTTGTCGGTGTGTGTGTGTGTGTTGTCGGTGTGTGTGTGTGTGTTGTCGGTGTGTGTGTGTGTTGTCGGTGTGTGTGTGTGTTGTGTGTGTGTGTGTTGTCGGTGTGTGTGTGTGTGTTGTCGGTGTGTGTGTGTGTTGTCGGTGTGTGTGTGTGTGTGTTGTCGGTGTCTGTGTGTGTGTTGTCGGTGTGTGTGTGTGTGTTGTCGGTGTGTGTGTGTGTGTGTTGTCGGTGTGTGTGTGTGTGTTGTTGGTGTGTGTGTGTGTTGTCGGTGTTTGTGTGTGTTTGTTGTCGGTGTTTGTGTGTGTGTGTGTGTGTTGTCGGTGTGTGTGTGTGTGTTGTCGGTGTGTGTGTGTGTGTTGGCGGTGTGTGTGTGTGTGTTGTCGGTGTGTATGTGTGTGTGTTGTCAGTGTGTGTGTGTGTGTGTTGTCGGTGTGTGTGTGTTTATGTGTTGTCAGTGTGTGTGTGTGTGTGTTGTCGGTCTGTGTGTGTGTGTGTTGTCGGTGTGTGTGTGTGTGTTGTCGGTGTGTGTGTGTGTGTTGTCGGTGTGTGTGTGTGTGTGTTGTCGGTGTGTATGTGTGTGTGTTGTCAGTGTGTGTGTGTGTGTGTGTTGTCGGTGTGTCTGTGTGTTGTCGGTGTGTGTGTGTGTGTGTTGTCGGTGTGTATGTGTGTGTGTTGTCAGTGTGTGTGTGTGTGTGTGTTGTCAGTGTGTGTGTGTTTATGTTTTGTCGGTGTGTGTGTGTGTGTGTTGTCGGTGTGTGTGTGTGTGTTGTCGGTGTGTGTGTGTGTTGTCGGTGTGTGTGTGTGTGTTGTCGGTGTGTGTGTGTGTGTGTTGTCGGTTTGTGTGTGTGTGTGTGTGTTGTCGGTGTGTGTGTGTGTGTTGTCGGTGTGTGTGTGTGTTGTCGGTGTGTGTGTGTGTGTTGTGTGTGTTTGTTGTCGGTGTGTGTGTGTGTGTGTTGTCGGTTTGTGTGTGTGTGTTGTCGGTGTGTGTGTGTGTGTTGTCGGTGTGTGTGTGTGTGTGTGTGTGTTGTCGGTGTGTGTGTGTGTGTTGTCGGTGTGTGTGTGTGTGTTGTCGGTGTGTGTGTGTGTGTGTTGTCAGTGTGTGTGTGTGTGTGTTGTTGGTGTGTGTGTGTGTGTTGTCGTTGTTTGTGTGTGTGTGTTGTCGGTGTGTGTGTGTGTGTGTGTGTGTGTGTGTGTTGTCGGTGTGTGTGTGTGTGTTGTCGGTGTGTGTGTGTGTGTTGGCGGTGTGTGTGTGTTGTCGGTGTGTATGTGTGTGTGTTGTCAGTGTGTGTGTGTGTGTGTTGTCGGTGTGTGTGTGTGTGTTGCCGGTGTGTGTGTGTGTGTTGTCGTTGTGTGTGTGTGTGTGTTGTCGGTGTGTGTGTGTGTGTTGTCGGTGTGTGTGTGTGTGTGTGTGTGTTGTCGGTGTGTGTGTGTGTGTGTTGTCGGTGTGTGTGTGTGTGTGTTGTCGGTGTGTGTGTGTGATTGTTGTCGGTGTGTGTGTGTGTGTGTTGTCGGTGTGTGTGTGTTGTCGGTGTGTGTGTGTTGTCGGTGTGTGTGTGTGTGTGTTGTCGGTGTTTGTGTGTGTGTGTTGTCGGTGTGTGTGTGTGTGTGTGTGTGTTGTCGGTGTGTGTGTGTGTGTGTGTGTGTTGTCGGTGTGTGTGTGTGTGTTGTCGGTGTGTGTGTGTGTTGTCGGTGTGTATGTGTGTGTGTTGTCAGTGTGTGTGTGTGTGTGTTGTCGGTGTGTGTGTGTTTATGTGTTGTCAGTGTGTGTGTGTGTGTGTTGTCGGTGTGTGTGTGTGTGTGTTGTCGGTGTGTGTGTGTGTTGTCGGTGTGTGTGTGTGTGTTGTCGGTGTGTGTGTGTGTTGTCGGTTTGTGTGTGTGTGTGTGTGTTGTCGGTGTGTGTGTGTGTGTTGTCGGTGTGTGTGTGTGTTGTCGGTGTGTGTGTGTGTGTTGTGTGTGTGTGTCGGTGTGTGTGTGTTGTCGGTGTGTGTGTGTGTGTGTGTGTGTGTTGTCGGTGTGTGTGTGTGTGTGTGTTGTCGGTGTGTGTGTGTGTGTGTTGTCGGTGTGTGTGTGTGTGTGTGTGTGTGTGTTGTCGGTGTGTGTGTGTTGTCGGTGTGTGTGTGTGTGTTGTCGGTGTGTGTGTGTGTTGTCGGTGTGTGTGTGTGTGTGGTGTCGGTGTGTGTGTGTGTGTGTGTGTGTGTTGTCGGTGTGTGTGTGTGTGTTGTCGATGTGTGTGTGTGTGTTGTCGGTGTGTGTGTGTGTGTGTTGTCGGTGTCTGTGTGTGTGTTGTCGGTGTGTGTGTGTGTGTTGTCGGTGTGTGTGTTTGTGTGTGTTGCCGGTGAGTGTGTGTTGTCGGTGTGTGTGTGTGTGTGTTGTCGGTGTGTGTGTGTGTGTTGTCGGTGTGTGTGTGTGTGTGTGTGTGTGTGTTGTCGGTGTGTGTGTGTGTGTTGTCGGTGTGTGTGTGTGTGTTGTCGGTGTGTGTGTGTGTGTGTTGTCGGTGTGTGTGTGTGTGTTGTTGGTGTGTGTGTGTGTGTTGTCGGTGTTTGTGTGTGTGTGTTGTCGGTGTGTGTGTGTGTGTGTGTGTGTGTGTGTTGTCGGTGTGTGTGTGTGTGTTGTCGGTGTGTGTGTGTTGTCGGTGTGTGTGTGTGTGTTGTCGGTGTGTGTGTGTGTGTTGTCGGTGTGTGTGTGTGTTGTCGGTGTGTGTGTCTGTTGTGTGTGTGTGTGTTGTCGGTGTGTGTGTGTGTGTTGTCGGTGTGTGTGTGTGTTGTCGGTGTGTGTGTGTGTGTGTTGTCGGTGTCTGTGTGTGTGTTGTCGGTGTGTGTGTGTGTGTTGTCGGTGTGTGTGTGTGTGTGTTGTCGGTGTGTGTGTGTGTGTTGTTGGTGTGTGTGTGTGTTGTCGGTGTTTGTGTGTGTTTGTTGTCGGTGTTTGTGTGTGTGTGTGTGTGTTGTCGGTGTGTGTGTGTGTGTTGGCGGTGTGTGTGTGTGTGTTGGCGGTGTGTGTGTGTGTGTTGTCGGTGTGTATGTGTGTGTGTTGTCAGTGTGTGTGTGTGTGTGTTGTCGGTGTGTGTGTGTTTATGTGTTGTCAGTGTGTGTGTGTGTGTGTTGTCGGTCTGTGTGTGTGTGTGTTGTCGGTGTGTGTGTGTGTGTTGTCGGTGTGTGTGTGTGTGTTGTCGGTGTGTGTGTGTGTGTGTTGTCGGTGTGTATGTGTGTGTGTTGTCAGTGTGTGTGTGTGTGTGTGTTGTCGGTGTGTGTGTGTGTGTTGTCGGTGTGTGTGTGTGTGTGTGTTGTCGGTGTGTATGTGTGTGTGTTGTCAGTGTGTGTGTGTGTGTGTGTTGTCAGTGTGTGTGTGTTTATGTTTTGTCGGTGTGTGTGTGTGTTGTCGGTGTGTGTGTGTGTGTTGTCGGTGTGTGTTGTCGGTGTGTGTGTGTGTGTTGTCGGTGTGTGTGTGTGTGTGTTGTCGGTTTGTGTGTGTGTGTGTGTGTTGTCGGTGTGTGTGTGTGTGTTGTCGGTGTGTGTGTGTGTTGTCGGTGTGTGTGTGTGTGTTGTGTGTGTTTGTTGTCGGTGTGTGTGTGTGTGTTGTCGGTTTGTGTGTGTGTGTTGTCGGTGTGTGTGTGTGTGTTGTCGGTGTGTGTGTGTGTGTGTGTGTGTTGTCGGTGTGTGTGTGTGTGTTGTCGGTGTGTGTGTGTGTGTGTTGTCAGTGTGTGTGTGTGTGTGTTGTTGGTGTGTGTGTGTGTGTTGTCGGTGTTTGTGTGTGTATGTTGTCGGTGTGTGTGTGTGTGTGTGTGTGTGTGTTGTCGGTGTGTGTGTGTGTGTTGTCGGTGTGTGTGTGTGTGTTGGCGGTGTGTGTGTGTTGTCGGTGTGTATGTGTGTGTGTTGTCAGTGTGTGTGTGTGTGTGTTGTCGGTGTGTGTGTGTTTATGTGTTGTCAGTGTGTGTGTGTGTGTTGTTGGTGTGTGTGTGTGTGTGTTGTCGGTGTGTGTGTGTGTTGTCGGTGTGTGTGTGTGTTGTCGGTGTGTGTGTGTGTTGTCGGTGTGTATGTGTGTGTGTTGTCAGTGTGTGTGTGTGTGTGTGTTGTCGGTGTGTGTGTGTGTGTTGTCGGTGTGTGTGTGTGTGTGTGTGTGTGTGTTGTCGGTGTGTGTGTGTGTGTTGTCGGTGTGTGTGTGTGTGTTGTCGGTGTGTGTGTGTGTGTGTTGTCGGTGTGTGTGTGTGTGTTGTTGGTGTGTGTGTGTGTGTTGTCGGTGTTTGTGTGTGTGTGTTGTCGGTGTGTGTGTGTGTGTGTGTGTGTGTGTGTTGTCGGTGTGTGTGTGTGTGTTGTCGGTGTGTGTGTGTTGTCGGTGTGTGTGTGTGTGTTGTCGGTGTGTGTGTGTGTGTTGTCGGTGTGTGTGTGTGTTGTCGGTGTGTGTGTCTGTTGTGTGTGTGTGTGTTGTCGGTGTGTGTGTGTGTGTTGTCGGTGTGTGTGTGTGTTGTCGGTGTGTGTGTGTGTGTGTTGTCGGTGTCTGTGTGTGTGTTGTCGGTGTGTGTGTGTGTGTTGTCGGTGTGTGTGTGTGTGTGTTGTCGGTGTGTGTGTGTGTGTTGTTGGTGTGTGTGTGTGTTGTCGGTGTTTGTGTGTGTTTGTTGTCGGTGTTTGTGTGTGTGTGTGTGTGTTGTCGGTGTGTGTGTGTGTGTTGGCGGTGTGTGTGTGTGTGTTGGCGGTGTGTGTGTGTGTGTTGTCGGTGTGTATGTGTGTGTGTTGTCAGTGTGTGTGTGTGTGTGTTGTCGGTGTGTGTGTGTTTATGTGTTGTCAGTGTGTGTGTGTGTGTGTTGTCGGTCTGTGTGTGTGTGTGTTGTCGGTGTGTGTGTGTGTGTTGTCGGTGTGTGTGTGTGTGTTGTCGGTGTGTGTGTGTGTGTGTTGTCGGTGTGTATGTGTGTGTGTTGTCAGTGTGTGTGTGTGTGTGTGTTGTCGGTGTGTGTGTGTGTGTTGTCGGTGTGTGTGTGTGTGTGTTGTCGGTGTGTATGTGTGTGTGTTGTCAGTGTGTGTGTGTGTGTGTGTTGTCAGTGTGTGTGTGTTTATGTTTTGTCGGTGTGTGTGTGTGTTGTCGGTGTGTGTGTGTGTGTTGTCGGTGTGTGTTGTCGGTGTGTGTGTGTGTGTTGTCGGTGTGTGTGTGTGTGTGTTGTCGGTTTGTGTGTGTGTGTGTGTGTTGTCGGTGTGTGTGTGTGTGTTGTCGGTGTGTGTGTGTGTTGTCGGTGTGTGTGTGTGTGTTGTGTGTGTTTGTTGTCGGTGTGTGTGTGTGTGTGTTGTCGGTTTGTGTGTGTGTGTTGTCGGTGTGTGTGTGTGTGTTGTCGGTGTGTGTGTGTGTGTGTGTGTGTTGTCGGTGTGTGTGTGTGTGTTGTCGGTGTGTGTGTGTGTGTTGTCGGTGTGTGTGTGTGTGTGTTGTCAGTGTGTGTGTGTGTGTGTTGTTGGTGTGTGTGTGTGTGTTGTCGGTGTTTGTGTGTGTATGTTGTCGGTGTGTGTGTGTGTGTGTGTGTGTGTGTTGTCGGTGTGTGTGTGTGTGTTGTCGGTGTGTGTGTGTGTGTTGGCGGTGTGTGTGTGTTGTCGGTGTGTATGTGTGTGTGTTGTCAGTGTGTGTGTGTGTGTGTTGTCGGTGTGTGTGTGTTTATGTGTTGTCAGTGTGTGTGTGTGTGTTGTTGGTGTGTGTGTGTGTGTGTTGTCGGTGTGTGTGTGTGTTGTCGGTGTGTGTGTGTGTTGTCGGTGTGTGTGTGTGTTGTCGGTGTGTATGTGTGTGTGTTGTCAGTGTGTGTGTGTGTGTGTGTTGTCGGTGTGTGTGTGTGTGTTGTCGGTGTGTGTGTGTGTTGTCGGTGTGTATGTGTGTGTGTTGTCAGTGTGTGTGTGTGTGTGTGTTGTCAGTGTGTGTGTGTTTATGTTTTGTCGGTGTGTGTGTGTGTGTGTTGTCGGTGTGTGTGTGTGTGTGTTGTCGGTGTGTGTGTGTGTTGTCGGTGTGTGTGTGTGTGTTGTCGGTGTGTGTGTGTGTGTGTTGTCGGTTTGTGTGTGTGTGTGTGTGTTGTCGGTGTGTGTGTGTGTGTTGTCGGTGTGTGTGTGTGTGTGTTGTCGGTGTGTGTGTGTTTATGTGTTGTCAGTGTGTGTGTGTGTGTGTTGTCGGTCTGTGTGTGTGTGTGTTGTCGGTGTGTGTGTGTGTTGTCGGTGTGTGTGTGTGTGTTGTCGGTGTGTGTGTGTGTGTGTTGTCGGTGTGTATGTGTGTGTGTTGTCAGTGTGTGTGTGTGTGTGTGTTGTCGGTGTGTGTGTGTGTGTTGTCGGTGTGTGTGTGTGTGTGTTGTCGGTGTGTATGTGTGTGTGTTGTCAGTGTGTGTGTGTGTGTGTGTTGTCAGTGTGTGTGTGTTTATGTTTTGTCGGTGTGTGTGTGTGTGTGTTGTCGGTGTGTGTGTGTGTGTGTGTGTTGTCGGTGTGTGTGTGTGTTGTCGGTGTGTGTGTGTGTTGTCGGTGTGTGTGTGTGTGTGTTGTCGGTTTGTGTGTGTGTGTGTGTGTTGTCGGTGTGTGTGTGTGTGTTGTCGGTGTGTGTGTGTGTTGTCGGTGTGTGTGTGTGTGTTGTGTGTGTTTGTTGTCGGTGTGTGTGTGTGTGTGTTGTCGGTGTGTGTGTGTGTGTTGTCGGTGTGTGTGTGTGTGTTGTCGGTGTGTGTGTGTGTGTGTGTGTGTGTGTTGTCGGTGTGTGTGTGTGTGTTGTCGGTGTGTGTGTGTGTGTTGTCGGTGTGTGTGTGTGTGTGTTGTCAGTGTGTGTGTGTGTGTGTTGTTGGTGTGTGTGTGTGTGTTGTCGGTGTTTGTGTGTGTGTGTTGTCGGTGTGTGTGTGTGTGTGTGTGTGTGTGTGTTGTCGGTGTGTGTGTGTGTGTTGTCGGTGTGTGTGTGTGTGTTGTCGGTGTGTGTGTGTGTGTGTTGTCGGTGTGTGTGTGTTTATGTGTTGTCAGTGTGTGTGTGTGTGTTGTTGGTGTGTGTGTGTGTGTGTTGTCGGTGTGTGTGTGTGTGTTGTCGGTGTGTGTGTGTGTTGTCGGTGTGTGTGTGTGTTGTCGGTGTGTATGTGTGTGTGTTGTCAGTGTGTGTGTGTGTGTGTGTTGTCGGTGTGTGTGTGTGTGTTGTCGGTGTGTGTGTGTGTTGTCGGTGTGTATGTGTGTGTGTTGTCAGTGTGTGTGTGTGTGTGTGTTGTCAGTGTGTGTGTGTTTATGTTTTGTCGGTGTGTGTGTGTGTGTGTTGTCGGTGTGTGTGTGTGTGTGTGTTGTCGGTGTGTGTGTGTGTTGTCGGTGTGTGTGTGTGTGTTGTCGGTGTGTGTGTGTGTGTGTTGTCGGTTTGTGTGTGTGTGTGTGTGTTGTCGGTGTGTGTGTGTGTGTTGTCGGTGTGTGTGTGTGTTGTCGGTGTGTGTGTGTGTGTGTTGTGTGTGTTTGTTGTCGGTGTGTGTGTGTGTGTGTTGTCGGTGTGTGTGTGTGTGTGTGTTGTCGGTGTGTGTGTGTGTGTTGTGTGTGTGTGTGTTGTCGGTGTGTGTGTGTGTGTTGTCGATGTGTGTGTGTGTGTGTTGTCGGTGTGTGTGTGTGTGTCTTGTGTGTGTGTGTGTTGTCGGTGTGTGTGTGTGTTGTTGGTGTGTGTGTGTGTGTTTTGTGTGTGTGTGTGTTGTCGGTGTGTGTGTGTGTGTGTTGTCGGTGTGTGTGTGTGTGTGTTGTCGGTGTGTGTGTGTGTGTGTTGTCGGTGTGTGTGTGTGTGTTGTCGGTGTGTGTGTGTGTTGTCGGTGTGTGTGTGTGTGTGTTGTCGGTGTCTGTGTGTGTGTTGTCGGTGTGTGTGTGTGTTGTCGGTGTGTGTGTGTGTGTTGTCGGTGTGTGTGTGTGTGTGTTGTCGGTGTGTGTTTGTGTGTTGTCGGTGTGTGTGTGTGTTGTCGGTGTGTGTGTGTGTGTTGTGTGTGTGTGTGTGTTGTCGGTGTGTGTGTGTGTGTTGTCAGTGTGTGTGTGTGTGTGTGTTGTCGGTGTGTGTGTGTGTGTTGTCGGTGTGTGTGTGTGTGTGTTGTCGGTGTGTGTGTGTGTGTGTGTTGTCGGTGTGTGTGTGTGTGTGTTGCCGGTGTGTGTGTGTGTGTTGTCGTTGTGTGTGTGTGTGTGTTGTCGGTGTGTGTGTGTGTGTTGTCGGTGTGTGTGTGTGTGTGTGTGTGTTGTCGGTGTGTGTGTGTGTGTTGTCGGTGTGTGTGTGTGTGTGTTGTCGGTGTGTGTGTGTGATTGTTGTCGGTGTGTGTGTGTGTGTGTTGTCGGTGTGTGTGTGTTGTCGGTGTGTGTGTGTTGTCGGTGTGTGTGTGTGTGTGTTGTCGGTGTTTGTGTGTGTGTGTTGTCGGTGTGTGTGTGTGTGTGTGTTGTCGGTGTGTGTGTGTGTGTGTGTGTTGTCGGTGTGTGTGTGTGTGTTGTCGGTGTGTGTGTGTGTTGTCGGTGTGTATGTGTGTGTGTTGTCAGTGTGTGTGTGTGTGTGTTGTCGGTGTGTGTGTGTTTATGTGTTGTCAGTGTGTGTGTGTGTGTGTTGTCGGTGTGTGTGTGTGTGTGTTGTCGGTGTGTGTGTGTGTTGTCGGTGTGTGTGTGTGTGTTGTCGGTGTGTGTGTGTGTTGTCGGTGTGTGTGTGTGTGTTGTCGGTGTGTGTGTGTGTTGTCGGTGTGTGTGTGTGTGTTGTGTGTGTGTGTCGGTGTGTGTGTGTTGTCGGTGTGTGTGTGTGTGTGTGTGTTGTCGGTGTGTGTGTGTGTGTTGTCGGTGTGTGTGTGTGTGTGTGTTGTCAGTGTATGTGTGTGTGTGTGTGTTGTCGGTGTGTGTGTGTGTGTGTGTGTTGTCGGTGTGTGTGTGTGTGTGTGTTGTCGGTGTGTGTGTGTGTGTGTTGTCGGTGTGTGTGTGTGTGTGTGTGTGTGTTGTCGGTGTGTGTGTGTTGTCGGTGTGTGTGTGTGTGTTGTCGGTGTGTGTGTGTGTTGTCGGTGTGTGTGTGTGTGGTGTCGGTGTGTGTGTGTGTGTGTGTGTGTTGTCGGTGTGTGTGTGTGTGTTGTCGGTGTGTGTGTGTGTGTTGTCGGTGTGTGTGTGTGTGTTGTCGGTGTGTATGTGTGTGTGTTGTCAGTGTGTGTGTGTGTGTGTGTTGTCGGTGTGTGTGTGTTTATGTGTTGTCGGTGTGTGTGTGTGTGTGTTGTCAGTGTGTGTGTGTGTGTGTGTTGTCGGTGTGTGTGTGTGTGTTGTCGGTGTGTGTGTGTGTTGTTGGTTTGTGTGTGTGTGTGTGTGTTGTCGGTGTGTGTGTGTGTGTGTTGTCGGTGTGTGTGTGTGTGTGTTGTCGGTGTGTGTGTGTGTGTTGTATGTGTGTGTCGGTGTGTGTGTGTGTCGGTGTGTATGTGTGTGTGTGTTGTCGGTGTGTGTGTGTGTGTGTTGTCGGTGTGTGTGTGTGTGTTGTCAGTGTGTGTGTGTGTGTGTGTTGTCGGTGTGTGTGTGTGTGTGTGTGTGTGTTGTCGGTGTGTGTGTGTGTGTGTGTTGTCGGTGTGTGTGTGTGTGTGTTGTCGGTGTGTGTGTGTGTCGGTGTGTGTGTGTGTGTGTGTGTGTGTGTGTTGTCGGTGTGTGTGTGTGTGTTGTCGGTGTGTATGTGTGTGTGTTGTCAGTGTGTGTGTGTGTGTGTTGTCGGTGTGTGTTTATGTGTTGTCGGTGTGTGTGTGTGTAAAGTTGTCGGTGTGTGTGTGTGTGTGTGTTGTCGGTGTGTGTGTGTGTTGTCGGTGTGTGTGTGTGTGTTGTCGGTGTGTGTGTGTGTGTGTTGTTGGTTTGTGTGTGTGTGTGTGTGTTGTCGGTGTGTGTGTGTGTGTGTTGTCGGTGTGTGTGTGTGTGTGTTGTCGGTGTGTGTGTGTGTGTTGTATGTGTGTGTCGGTGTGTGTGTGTGTCGGTGTGTATGTGTGTGTGTGTTGTCGGTGTGTGTGTGTGTGTGTTGTCGGTGTGTGTGTGTGTGTTGTCAGTGTGTGTGTGTGTGTGTGTTGTCGGTGTGTGTGTGTGTGTGTGTGTGTGTTGTCGGTGTGTGTGTGTGTGTGTGTTGTCGGTGTGTGTGTGTGTGTGTTGTCGGTGTGTGTGTGTGTCGGTGTGTGTGTGTGTGTGTGTGTGTGTGTGTTGTCGGTGTGTGTGTGTGTGTTGTCGGTGTGTATGTGTGTGTGTTGTCAGTGTGTGTGTGTGTGTGTTGTCGGTGTGTGTTTATGTGTTGTCGGTGTGTGTGTGTGTAAAGTTGTCGGTGTGTGTGTGTGTGTGTGTTGTCGGTGTGTGTGTGTGTTGTCGGTGTGTGTGTGTGTGTTGTCGGTGTGTGTGTGTGTGTGTTGTTGGTTTGTGTGTGTGTGTGTGTGTTGTCGGTGTGTGTGTGTGAGTTGTCGGTGTGTGTGTGTGTGTGTGTTGTGTGTGTGTGTCGGTGTGTGTGTGTGTCGGTGTGTGTGTGTGTGTGTGTTGTCGGTGTGTGTGTGTGTGTGTTGTCGGTGTGTGTGTGTGTGTTGTCAGTGTGTGTGTGTGTGTGTGTGTTGTCGGTGTGTGTGTGTGTGTGTGTTGTCGGTGTGTGTGTGTGTGTGTGTGTGTGTTGTCGGTGTGTGTGTGTGTTGTCGGTGTGTGTGTGTGTGTGTGTGTTGTCGGTGTGTGTGTGTTTTCGGTGTGTGTGTGTGTGTTGTCGGTGTGTGTGTGTGTGTGTGTTGTCGGTGTGTGTGTGTGTGTGTGTGTGTGTGTTGTCGGTGTGTGTGTGTGTGTGTTGTCGGTGTGTGTGTGTGTGTTGTCGGTGTGTGTGTTTGTTGTCGGTGTGTATGTGTGTGTGTTGTCAGTGTGTGTGTGTGTGTGTGTTGTCGGTGTGTGTGTGTGTGTTGTCGGTGTGTGTGTGTGTTGTCGGTGTGTATGTGTGTGTGTTGTCAGTGTGTGTGTGTGTGTTGTCGGTGTGTGTGTGTGTGTGTTGTCGGTGTGTGTGTGTGTGTGTGTTGTCGGTGTGTGTGTGTGTTGTCGGTGTGTGTGTGTTGTCGGTGTGTGTGTTGTCGGTTTGTGTGTGTGTGTGTGTGTAGTCGGTGTGTGTGTGTGTTGTCGGTGTGTGTGTGTGTGTGTTGTCGGTGTGTGTGTGTGTGTGTGTTGTGTGTGTGTGTTGTCGGTGTGTGTGTGTGTGTGTGTTGTCGGTGTGTGTGTGTTGTCGGTGTGTGTGTGTGTGTTGTCGGTGTGTGTGTGTGTGTGTTGTCGGTGTGTGTGTGTGTGTTGTCGGTGTGTGTGTGTGTTGTGTGTGTGTGTGTTGTCGGTGTGTGTGTGTGTGTTGTCGATGTGTGTGTGTGTGTGTTGTCGGTGTGTGTGTGTGTGTGTTGTGTGTGTGTGTGTTGTCGGTGTGTGTGTGTGTGTGTGTGTGTTGTTGGTGTGTGTGTGTGTGTGTTGTGTGTGTGTGTGTGTTGTCAGTGTGTGTGTGTGTGTGTTGTCTGTCTGTGTGTGTGTGTGTGTTGTCGGTGTGTGTGTGTGTGTGTTGTCGGTGTGTGTGTGTGTGTTGTCGGTGTGTGTGTGTGTTGTCGGTGTGTGTGTGTGTGTGTTGTCGGTGTGTGTGTGTGAGTGTTGTCGGTGTGTGTGTGTTGTCGGTGTGTGTGTGTGTGTGTGTTGTGTGTGTGTGTGTTGTCGGTGTGTGTGTGTGTTGTCGGTGTGTGTGTGTGTGTGTTGTCGGTGTGTGTGTGTGTGTGTGTGTGTGTTGTCGGTGTGTGTGTGTGTTGTCGGTGTGTGTGTGTGTGTGTTGTCGGTGTGTGTGTGTTATCGGTGTGTGTGTGTGTGTGTTGTCGGTGTGTGTGTGTGTGTGTTGTCGGTGTGTGTGTGTGTGTTGTCGGTGTGTGTGTGTGTGTGTGTTGTCGGTGTGTGTGTGTTGTCGGTGTGTGTGTGTGTGTTGTCGGTGTGTGTGTGTGTTGTTGGTTTGTGTGTGTGTGTGTGTGTTGTCGGTGTGTGTGTGTGTGTTGTCGGTGTGTGTGTGTGTGTGTTGTCGGTGTGTGTGTGTGTGTTGTGTGTGTGTGTCGGTGTGTGTGTGTGTCGGGTGTGTGTGTGTGTGTGTTGTCGGTGTGTGTGTGTGTTGTCGGTGTGTGTGTGTGTGTTGTCAGTGTGTGTGTGTGTGTGTGTTGTCGGTGTGTGTGTGTGTGTTGTCGGTGTGTGTGTGTGTGTGTGTGTGTTGTCGGTGTGTGTGTGTGTGTGTTGTCGGTGTGTGTGTGTGTGTGTGTGTGTGTTGTCGGTGTGTGTGTGTTGTCGGTGTGTGTGTGTGTGTTGTCGGTGTGTATGTGTGTGTGTTGTCAGTGTGTGTGTGTGTTGTCGGTGTGTGTGTGTTTATGTGTTGTCGGTGTGTGTGTGTGTGTGTTGTCGGTGTGTGTGTGTGTGTGTGTTGTCTTTGTGTGTGTGTGTTGTCGGTGTGTGTGTGTGTGTCTGTTGTCGGTGTGTGTGTGTGTGTATTGTTGGTTTGTGTGTGTGTTTGTGTGTTGTCGGTGTGTGTGTGTGAGTTGTCGGTGTGTGTGTGTGTGTGTGTTGTGTGTGTGTGTCGGTGTGTGTGTGTGTCGGTGTGTGTGTGTGTGTTGTCAGTGTGTGTGTGTGTGTGTTGTCGGTGTGTGTGTGTGTGTTGTCAGTGTGTGTGTGTGTGTTGTCGGTGTGTGTGTGTGTGTGTGTGTTGTCGGTGTGTGTGTGTGTGTGTGTGTTGTCGGTGTGTGTGTGTGTTGTCGGTGTGTGTGTGTGTGTGTGTGTGTTGTCGGTGTGTGTGTGTTTTCGGTGTGTGTGTGTGTGTTGTCGGTGCGTGTGTGTGTGTTGTCGGTGTGTGTGTGTGTGTGTGTGTGTGTGTTGTCGGTGTGTGTGTGTGTGTGTTGTCGGTGTGTGTGTGTGTTGTCGGTGTGTGTGTTTGTTGTCGGTGTGTATGTGTGTGTGTTGTCAGTGTGTGTGTGTGTGTGTGTTGTCGGTGTGTGTGTGTGTGTTGTCGGTGTGTGTGTGTGTTGTCGGTGTGTGTGTGTGTGTTGTCGGTGTGTGTGTGTGTGTGTGTGTGTGTTGTCGGTGTGTGTGTGTGTGTTGTCGGTGTGTGTGTGTGTGTTGTCGGTGTGTGTGTGTGTGTGTTGTCGGTGTGTGTGTGTGTGTTGTTGGTGTGTGTGTGTGTGTTGTCGGTGTTTGTGTGTGTGTGTTGTCGGTGTGTGTGTGTGTGTGTGTGTGTGTGTGTGTGTTGTCGGTGTGTGTGTGTGTGTTGTCGGTGTGTGTGTGTTGTCGGTGTGTGTGTGTGTGTTGTCGGTGTGTGTGTGTGTGTTGTCGGTGTGTGTGTGTGTTGTCGGTGTGTGTGTGTGTTGTGTGTGTGTGTGTTGTCGGTGTGTGTGTGTGTGTTGTCGGTGTGTGTGTGTGTTGTCGGTGTGTGTGTGTGTGTGTTGTCGGTGTCTGTGTGTGTGTTGTCGGTGTGTGTGTGTGTGTTGTCGGTGTGTGTGTGTGTGTGTTGTCGGTGTGTGTGTGTGTGTTGTTGGTGTGTGTGTGTGTTGTCGGTGTTTGTGTGTGTTTGTTGTCGGTGTTTGTGTGTGTGTGTGTGTGTTGTCGGTGTGTGTGTGTGTGTTGTCGGTGTGTGTGTGTGTGTTGGCGGTGTGTGTGTGTGTGTTGTCGGTGTGTATGTGTGTGTGTTGTCAGTGTGTGTGTGTGTGTGTTGTCGGTGTGTGTGTGTTTATGTGTTGTCAGTGTGTGTGTGTGTGTGTTGTCGGTCTGTGTGTGTGTGTGTTGTCGGTGTGTGTGTGTGTGTTGTCGGTGTGTGTGTGTGTGTTGTCGGTGTGTGTGTGTGTGTGTTGTCGGTGTGTATGTGTGTGTGTTGTCAGTGTGTGTGTGTGTGTGTGTTGTCGGTGTGTGTGTGTGTGTTGTCGGTGTGTGTGTGTGTGTGTTGTCGGTGTGTATGTGTGTGTGTTGTCAGTGTGTGTGTGTGTGTGTGTTGTCAGTGTGTGTGTGTTTATGTTTTGTCGTTGTGTGTGTGTGTGTGTTGTCGGTGTGTGTGTGTGTGTTGTCGGTGTGTGTGTGTGTTGTCGGTGTGTGTGTGTGTGTTGTCGGTGTGTGTGTGTGTGTGTTGTCGGTTTGTGTGTGTGTGTGTGTGTTGTCGGTGTGTGTGTGTGTGTTGTCGGTGTGTGTGTGTGTTGTCGGTGTGTGTGTGTGTGTTGTGTGTGTTTGTTGTCGGTGTGTGTGTGTGTGTGTTGTCGGTTTGTGTGTGTGTGTTGTCGGTGTGTGTGTGTGTGTTGTCGGTGTGTGTGTGTGTGTGTGTGTGTTGTCGGTGTGTGTGTGTGTGTTGTCGGTGTGTGTGTGTGTGTTGTCGGTGTGTGTGTGTGTGTGTTGTCAGTGTGTGTGTGTGTGTGTTGTTGGTGTGTGTGTGTGTGTTGTCGTTGTTTGTGTGTGTGTGTTGTCGGTGTGTGTGTGTGTGTGTGTGTGTGTGTGTGTTGTCGGTGTGTGTGTGTGTGTTGTCGGTGTGTGTGTGTGTGTTGGCGGTGTGTGTGTGTTGTCGGTGTGTATGTGTGTGTGTTGTCAGTGTGTGTGTGTGTGTTGTCGGTGTGTGTGTGTGTGTTGCCGGTGTGTGTGTGTGTGTTGTCGTTGTGTGTGTGTGTGTGTTGTCGGTGTGTGTGTGTGTGTTGTCGGTGTGTGTGTGTGTGTGTGTGTGTTGTCGGTGTGTGTGTGTGTGTTGTCGGTGTGTGTGTGTGTGTGTTGTCGGTGTGTGTGTGTGATTGTTGTCGGTGTGTGTGTGTGTGTGTTGTCGGTGTGTGTGTGTTGTCGGTGTGTGTGTGTTGTCGGTGTGTGTGTGTGTGTGTTGTCGGTGTTTGTGTGTGTGTGTTGTCGGTGTGTGTGTGTGTGTGTGTGTGTTGTCGGTGTGTGTGTGTGTGTGTGTGTGTTGTCGGTGTGTGTGTGTGTGTTGTCGGTGTGTGTGTGTGTTGTCGGTGTGTATGTGTGTGTGTTGTCAGTGTGTGTGTGTGTGTGTTGTCGGTGTGTGTGTGTTTATGTGTTGTCAGTGTGTGTGTGTGTGTGTTGTCGGTGTGTGTGTGTGTGTGTTGTCGGTGTGTGTGTGTGTTGTCGGTGTGTGTGTGTGTGTTGTCGGTGTGTGTGTGTGTTGTCGGTTTGTGTGTGTGTGTGTGTGTTGTCGGTGTGTGTGTGTGTGTTGTCGGTGTGTGTGTGTGTTGTCGGTGTGTGTGTGTGTGTTGTGTGTGTGTGTCGGTGTGTGTGTGTTGTCGGTGTGTGTGTGTGTGTGTGTGTTGTCGGTGTGTGTGTGTGTGTTGTCGGTGTTTGTGTGTGTGTGTGTTGTCAGTGTATGTGTGTGTGTGTGTGTTGTCGGTGTGTGTGTGTGTGTGTGTGTGTGTTGTCGGTGTGTGTGTGTGTGTGTGTTGTCGGTGTGTGTGTGTGTGTGTTGTCGGTGTGTGTGTGCGTGTGTGTGTGTGTGTTGTCGGTGTGTGTGTGTTGTCGGTGTGTGTGTGTGTGTTGTCGGTGTGTGTGTGTGTTGTCGGTGTGTGTGTGTGTGTGGTGTCGGTGTGTGTGTGTGTGTGTGTGTGTGTTGTCGGTGTGTGTGTGTGTGTTGTCGATGTGTGTGTGTGTGTTGTCGGTGTGTGTGTGTGTGTGTTGTCGGTGTCTGTGTGTGTGTTGTCGGTGTGTGTGTGTGTGTTGTCGGTGTGTGTGTTTGTGTGTGTTGCCGGTGAGTGTGTGTTGTCGGTGTGTGTGTGTGTGTGTTGTCGGTGTGTGTGTGTGTGTTGTCGGTGTGTGTGTGTGTGTGTGTGTGTTGTCGGTGTGTGTGTGTGTGTTGTCGGTGTGTGTGTGTGTGTGTGTGTGTGTGTGTTGTCGGTGTGTGTGTGTGTGTTGTCGGTGTGTGTGTGTTGTCGGTGTGTGTGTGTGTGTTGTCGGTGTTTGTGTGTGTGTGTTGTCGGTGTTTGTGTGTGTGTGTTGTCGGTGTGTGTGTGTGTGTGTGTGTGTGTGTTGTCGGTGTGTGTGTGTGTGTTGTCGGTGTGTGTGTGTTGTCGGTGTGTGTGTGTGTGTTGTCGGTGTGTGTGTGTGTGTTGTCGGTGTGTGTGTGTGTTGTCGGTGTGTGTGTGTGTTGTGTGTGTGTGTGTTGTCGGTGTGTGTGTGTGTGTTGTCGGTGTGTGTGTGTGTTGTCGGTGTGTGTGTGTGTGTGTTGTCGGTGTCTGTGTGTGTGTTGTCGGTGTGTGTGTGTGTGTTGTCGGTGTGTGTGTGTGTGTGTTGTCGGTGTGTGTGTGTGTGTTGTTGGTGTGTGTGTGTGTTGTCGGTGTTTGTGTGTGTTTGTTGTCGGTGTTTGTGTGTGTGTGTGTGTGTTGTCGGTGTGTGTGTGTGTTGTCGGTGTGTGTGTGTGTGTTGGCGGTGTGTGTGTGTGTGTTGTCGGTGTGTATGTGTGTGTGTTGTCAGTGTGTGTGTGTGTGTGTTGTCGGTGTGTGTGTGTTTATGTGTTGTCAGTGTGTGTGTGTGTGTGTTGTCGGTCTGTGTGTGTGTGTGTTGTCGGTGTGTGTGTGTGTGTTGTCGGTGTGTGTGTGTGTGTTGTCGGTGTGTGTGTGTGTGTGTTGTCGGTGTGTATGTGTGTGTGTTGTCAGTGTGTGTGTGTGTGTGTGTTGTCGGTGTGTGTGTGTGTGTTGTCGGTGTGTGTGTGTGTGTGTTGTCGGTGTGTATGTGTGTGTGTTGTCAGTGTGTGTGTGTGTGTGTGTTGTCAGTGTGTGTGTGTTTATGTTTTGTCGGTGTGTGTGTGTGTGTGTTGTCGGTGTGTGTGTGTGTGTTGTCGGTGTGTGTTGTCGGTGTGTGTGTGTGTGTTGTCGGTGTGTGTGTGTGTGTGTTGTCGGTTTGTGTGTGTGTGTGTGTGTTGTCGGTGTGTGTGTGTGTGTTGTCGGTGTGTGTGTGTGTTGTCGGTGTGTGTGTGTGTGTTGTGTGTGTTTGTTGTCGGTGTGTGTGTGTGTGTGTTGTCGGTTTGTGTGTGTGTGTTGTCGGTGTGTGTGTGTGTGTTGTCGGTGTGTGTGTGTGTGTGTGTGTGTTGTCGGTGTGTGTGTGTGTGTTGTCGGTGTGTGTGTGTGTGTTGTCGGTGTGTGTGTGTGTGTGTTGTCAGTGTGTGTGTGTGTGTGTTGTTGGTGTGTGTGTGTGTGTTGTCGGTGTTTGTGTGTGTGTGTTGTCGGTGTGTGTGTGTGTGTGTGTGTGTTGTCGGTGTGTGTGTGTGTGTTGTCGGTGTGTGTGTGTGTGTTGGCGGTGTGTGTGTGTTGTCGGTGTGTATGTGTGTGTGTTGTCAGTGTGTGTGTGTGTGTGTTGTCGGTGTGTGTGTGTTTATGTGTTGTCAGTGTGTGTGTGTGTGTTGTTGGTGTGTGTGTGTGTGTGTTGTCGGTGTGTGTGTGTGTTGTCGGTGTGTGTGTGTGTTGTCGGTGTGTGTGTGTGTTGTCGGTGTGTATGTGTGTGTGTTGTCAGTGTGTGTGTGTGTGTGTGTTGTCGGTGTGTGTGTGTGTGTTGTCGGTGTGTGTGTGTGTTGTCGGTGTGTATGTGTGTGTGTTGTCAGTGTGTGTGTGTGTGTGTGTTGTCAGTGTGTGTGTGTTTATGTTTTGTCGGTGTGTGTGTGTGTGTGTTGTCGGTGTGTGTGTGTGTGTGTTGTCGGTGTGTGTGTGTGTTGTCGGTGTGTGTGTGTGTGTTGTCGGTGTGTGTGTGTGTGTGTTGTCGGTTTGTGTGTGTGTGTGTGTGTTGTCGGTGTGTGTGTGTGTGTTGTCGGTGTGTGTGTGTGTGTGTTGTCGGTGTGTGTGTGTTTATGTGTTGTCAGTGTGTGTGTGTGTGTGTTGTCGGTCTGTGTGTGTGTGTGTTGTCGGTGTGTGTGTGTGTTGTCGGTGTGTGTGTGTGTGTTGTCGGTGTGTGTGTGTGTGTGTTGTCGGTGTGTATGTGTGTGTGTTGTCAGTGTGTGTGTGTGTGTGTGTTGTCGGTGTGTGTGTGTGTGTTGTCGGTGTGTGTGTGTGTGTGTTGTCGGTGTGTATGTGTGTGTGTTGTCAGTGTGTGTGTGTGTGTGTGTTGTCAGTGTGTGTGTGTTTATGTTTTGTCGGTGTGTGTGTGTGTGTGTTGTCGGTGTGTGTGTGTGTGTGTGTGTTGTCGGTGTGTGTGTGTGTTGTCGGTGTGTGTGTGTGTGTTGTCGGTGTGTGTGTGTGTGTGTTGTCGGTTTGTGTGTGTGTGTGTGTGTTGTCGGTGTGTGTGTGTGTGTTGTCGGTGTGTGTGTGTGTTGTCGGTGTGTGTGTGTGTGTTGTGTGTGTTTGTTGTCGGTGTGTGTGTGTGTGTGTTGTCGGTGTGTGTGTGTGTGTTGTCGGTGTTTGTGTGTGTGTGTTGTCGGTGTGTGTGTGTGTGTGTGTGTGTGTGTGTTGTCGGTGTGTGTGTGTGTGTTGTCGGTGTGTGTGTGTGTGTTGTCGGTGTGTGTGTGTGTGTGTTGTCGGTGTGTGTGTGTTTATGTGTTGTCAGTGTGTGTGTGTGTGTTGTTGGTGTGTGTGTGTGTGTGTTGTCGGTGTGTGTGTGTGTTGTCGGTGTGTGTGTGTGTTGTCGGTGTGTGTGTGTGTTGTCGGTGTGTATGTGTGTGTGTTGTCAGTGTGTGTGTGTGTGTGTGTTGTCGGTGTGTGTGTGTGTGTTGTCGGTGTGTGTGTGTGTGTGTTGTCGGTGTGTGTGTGTGTGTTGTCGGTGTGTGTGTGTGTTGTCGGTGTGTATGTGTGTGTGTTGTCAGTGTGTGTGTGTGTGTGTGTTGTCAGTGTGTGTGTGTTTATGTTTTGTCGGTGTGTGTGTGTGTGTGTTGTCGGTGTGTGTGTGTGTGTGTGTTGTCGGTGTGTGTGTGTGTTGTCGGTGTGTGTGTGTGTGTTGTCGGTGTGTGTGTGTGTGTGTTGTCGGTTTGTGTGTGTGTGTGTGTGTTGTCGGTGTGTGTGTGTGTGTTGTCGGTGTGTGTGTGTGTTGTCGGTGTGTGTGTGTGTGTTGTGTGTGTTTGTTGTCGGTGTGTGTGTGTGTGTGTTGTCGGTGTGTGTGTGTGTGTGTGTTGTCGGTGTGTGTGTGTGTGTTGTGTGTGTGTGTGTTGTCGGTGTGTGTGTGTGTGTTGTCGATGTGTGTGTGTGTGTGTTGTCGGTGTGTGTGTGTGTGTCTTGTGTGTGTGTGTGTTGTCGGTGTGTGTGTGTGTTGTTGGTGTGTGTGTGTGTGTTTTGTGTGTGTGTGTGTTGTCGGTGTGTGTGTGTGTGTGTTGTCGGTGTGTGTGTGTGTGTGTTGTCGGTGTGTGTGTGTGTGTGTTGTCGGTGTGTGTGTGTGTGTTGTCGGTGTGTGTGTGTGTTGTCGGTGTGTGTGTGTGTGTGTTGTCGGTGTCTGTGTGTGTGTTGTCGGTGTGTGTGTGTGTTGTCGGTGTGTGTGTGTGTGTTGTCGGTGTGTGTGTGTGTTGTCGGTGTGTATGTGTGTGTGTTGTCAGTGTGTGTGTGTGTGTGTGTTGTCAGTGTGTGTGTGTTTATGTTTTGTCGGTGTGTGTGTGTGTGTGTTGTCGGTGTGTGTGTGTGTGTGTGTTGTCGGTGTGTGTGTGTGTTGTCGGTGTGTGTGTGTGTGTTGTCGGTGTGTGTGTGTGTGTGTTGTCGGTTTGTGTGTGTGTGTGTGTGTTGTCGGTGTGTGTGTGTGTGTTGTCGGTGTGTGTGTGTGTTGTCGGTGTGTGTGTGTGTGTTGTGTGTGTTTGTTGTCGGTGTGTGTGTGTGTGTGTTGTCGGTGTGTGTGTGTGTGTGTGTTGTCGGTGTGTGTGTGTGTGTTGTGTGTGTGTGTGTTGTCGGTGTGTGTGTGTGTGTTGTCGATGTGTGTGTGTGTGTGTTGTCGGTGTGTGTGTGTGTGTCTTGTGTGTGTGTGTGTTGTCGGTGTGTGTGTGTGTTGTTGGTGTGTGTGTGTGTGTTTTGTGTGTGTGTGTGTTGTCGGTGTGTGTGTGTGTGTGTTGTCGGTGTGTGTGTGTGTGTGTTGTCGGTGTGTGTGTGTGTGTGTTGTCGGTGTGTGTGTGTGTGTTGTCGGTGTGTGTGTGTGTTGTCGGTGTGTGTGTGTGTGTGTTGTCGGTGTCTGTGTGTGTGTTGTCGGTGTGTGTGTGTGTTGTCGGTGTGTGTGTGTGTGTTGTCGGTGTGTGTGTGTGTGTGTTGTCGGTGTGTGTTTGTGTGTTGTCGGTGTGTGTGTGTGTTGTCGGTGTGTGTGTGTGTGTTGTGTGTGTGTGTGTGTTGTCGGTGTGTGTGTGTGTGTTGTCAGTGTGTGTGTGTGTGTGTGTTGTCGGTGTGTGTGTGTGTGTTGTCGGTGTGTGTGTGTGTGTGTTGTCGGTGTGTGTGTGTGTGTGTGTTGTCGGTGTGTGTGTGTGTGTGTTGCCGGTGTGTGTGTGTGTGTTGTCGTTGTGTGTGTGTGTGTGTTGTCGGTGTGTGTGTGTGTGTTGTCGGTGTGTGTGTGTGTGTGTGTGTGTTGTCGGTGTGTGTGTGTGTGTTGTCGGTGTGTGTGTGTGTGTGTTGTCGGTGTGTGTGTGTGATTGTTGTCGGTGTGTGTGTGTGTGTGTTGTCGGTGTGTGTGTGTTGTCGGTGTGTGTGTGTTGTCGGTGTGTGTGTGTGTTGTCGGTGTTTGTGTGTGTGTGTTGTCGGTGTGTGTGTGTGTGTGTGTTGTCGGTGTGTGTGTGTGTGTGTGTGTTGTCGGTGTGTGTGTGTGTGTTGTCGGTGTGTGTGTGTGTTGTCGGTGTGTATGTGTGTGTGTTGTCAGTGTGTGTGTGTGTGTGTTGTCGGTGTGTGTGTGTTTATGTGTTGTCAGTGTGTGTGTGTGTGTGTTGTCGGTGTGTGTGTGTGTGTGTTGTCGGTGTGTGTGTGTGTTGTCGGTGTGTGTGTGTGTGTTGTCGGTGTGTGTGTGTGTTGTCGGTGTGTGTGTGTGTGTTGTCGGTGTGTGTGTGTGTTGTCGGTGTGTGTGTGTGTGTTGTGTGTGTGTGTCGGTGTGTGTGTGTTGTCGGTGTGTGTGTGTGTGTGTGTGTTGTCGGTGTGTGTGTGTGTGTTGTCGGTGTGTGTGTGTGTGTGTGTTGTCAGTGTATGTGTGTGTGTGTGTGTTGTCGGTGTGTGTGTGTGTGTGTGTGTTGTCGGTGTGTGTGTGTGTGTGTGTTGTCGGTGTGTGTGTGTGTGTGTTGTCGGTGTGTGTGTGTGTGTGTGTGTGTGTTGTCGGTGTGTGTGTGTTGTCGGTGTGTGTGTGTGTGTTGTCGGTGTGTGTGTGTGTTGTCGGTGTGTGTGTGTGTGTGGTGTCGGTGTGTGTGTGTGTGTGTGTGTGTGTTGTCGGTGTGTGTGTGTGTGTTGTCGGTGTGTGTGTGTGTGTTGTCGGTGTGTGTGTGTGTGTTGTCGGTGTGTATGTGTGTGTGTTGTCAGTGTGTGTGTGTGTGTGTGTTGTCGGTGTGTGTGTGTTTATGTGTTGTCGGTGTGTGTGTGTGTGTGTTGTCAGTGTGTGTGTGTGTGTGTTGTCGGTGTGTGTGTGTTGTTGGTTTGTGTGTGTGTGTGTGTGTTGTCGGTGTGTGTGTGTGTGTGTTGTCGGTGTGTGTGTGTGTGTGTTGTCGGTGTGTGTGTGTGTGTTGTATGTGTGTGTCGGTGTGTGTGTGTGTCGGTGTGTATGTGTGTGTGTGTTGTCGGTGTGTGTGTGTGTGTGTTGTCGGTGTGTGTGTGTGTGTTGTCAGTGTGTGTGTGTGTGTGTGTTGTCGGTGTGTGTGTGTGTGTGTGTGTTGTCGGTGTGTGTGTGTGTGTGTTGTCGGTGTGTGTGTGTGTGTGTTGTCGGTGTGTGTGTGTGTCGGTGTGTGTGTGTGTGTGTGTGTGTGTGTGTTGTCGGTGTGTGTGTGTGTGTTGTCGGTGTGTATGTGTGTGTGTTGTCAGTGTGTGTGTGTGTGTGTTGTCGGTGTGTGTTTATGTGTTGTCGGTGTGTGTGTGTGTAAAGTTGTCGGTGTGTGTGTGTGTGTGTGTTGTCGGTGTGTGTGTGTGTTGTCGGTGTGTGTGTGTGTGTTGTCGGTGTGTGTGTGTGTGTGTTGTTGGTTTGTGTGTGTGTGTGTGTGTTGTCGGTGTGTGTGTGTGAGTTGTCGGTGTGTGTGTGTGTGTGTGTTGTGTGTGTGTGTCGGTGTGTGTGTGTGTCGGTGTGTGTGTGTGTGTGTGTTGTCGGTGTGTGTGTGTGTGTGTTGTCGGTGTGTGTGTGTGTGTTGTCAGTGTGTGTGTGTGTGTGTGTGTTGTCGGTGTGTGTGTGTGTGTGTGTGTGTTGTCGGTGTGTGTGTGTGTGTGTGTGTGTGTTGTCGGTGTGTGTGTGTGTTGTCGGTGTGTGTGTGTGTGTGTGTGTTGTCGGTGTGTGTGTGTTTTCGGTGTGTGTGTGTGTGTTGTCGGTGTGTGTGTGTGTGTGTGTTGTCGGTGTGTGTGTGTGTGTGTGTGTGTGTGTTGTCGGTGTGTGTGTGTGTGTGTTGTCGGTGTGTGTGTGTGTGTTGTCGGTGTGTGTGTTTGTTGTCGGTGTGTATGTGTGTGTGTTGTCAGTGTGTGTGTGTGTGTGTGTTGTCGGTGTGTGTGTGTGTGTTGTCGGTGTGTGTGTGTGTTGTCGGTGTGTATGTGTGTGTGTTGTCAGTGTGTGTGTGTGTGTTGTCGGTGTGTGTGTGTGTGTGTTGTCGGTGTGTGTGTGTGTGTGTGTTGTCGGTGTGTGTGTGTGTTGTCGGTGTGTGTGTGTTGTCGGTGTGTGTGTTGTCGGTTTGTGTGTGTGTGTGTGTGTAGTCGGTGTGTGTGTGTGTTGTCGGTGTGTGTGTGTGTGTGTTGTCGGTGTGTGTGTGTGTGTGTGTTGTGTGTGTGTGTTGTCGGTGTGTGTGTGTGTGTGTGTTGTCGGTGTGTGTGTGTTGTCGGTGTGTGTGTGTGTGTTGTCGGTGTGTGTGTGTGTGTGTTGTCGGTGTGTGTGTGTGTGTTGTCGGTGTGTGTGTGTGTTGTGTGTGTGTGTGTTGTCGGTGTGTGTGTGTGTGTTGTCGATGTGTGTGTGTGTGTGTTGTCGGTGTGTGTGTGTGTGTGTTGTGTGTGTGTGTGTTGTCGGTGTGTGTGTGTGTGTGTGTGTTGTTGGTGTGTGTGTGTGTGTTGTGTGTGTGTGTGTGTTGTCAGTGTGTGTGTGTGTGTGTTGTCTGTCTGTGTGTGTGTGTGTGTTGTCGGTGTGTGTGTGTGTGTGTTGTCGGTGTGTGTGTGTGTGTTGTCGGTGTGTGTGTGTGTTGTCGGTGTGTGTGTGTGTGTGTTGTCGGTGTGTGTGTGTGAGTGTTGTCGGTGTGTGTGTGTTGTCGGTGTGTGTGTGTGTGTGTGTTGTGTGTGTGTGTGTTGTCGGTGTGTGTGTGTGTTGTCGGTGTGTGTGTCTGTGTGTTGTCGGTGTGTGTGTGTGTGTGTGTGTGTGTTGTCGGTGTGTGTGTGTGTTGTCGGTGTGTGTGTGTGTGTGTTGTCGGTGTGTGTGTGTTATCGGTGTGTGTGTGTGTGTGTTGTCGGTGTGTGTGTGTGTGTGTGTGTTGTCGGTGTGTGTGTGTGTGTTGTCGGTGTGTGTGTGTGTGTGTGTTGTCGGTGTGTGTGTGTTGTCGGTGTGTGTGTGTGTGTTGTCGGTGTGTGTGTGTGTTGTTGGTTTGTGTGTGTGTGTGTGTGTTGTCGGTGTGTGTGTGTGTGTTGTCGGTGTGTGTGTGTGTGTGTGTTGTCGGTGTGTGTGTGTGTGTTGTGTGTGTGTGTCGGTGTGTGTGTGTGTCGGTGTGTGTGTGTGTGTGTGTTGTCGGTGTGTGTGTGTGTTGTCGGTGTGTGTGTGTGTGTTGTCAGTGTGTGTGTGTGTGTGTGTTGTCGGTGTGTGTGTGTGTGTGTGTTGTCGGTGTGTGTGTGTGTGTGTGTGTGTTGTCGGTGTGTGTGTGTGTGTGTTGTCGGTGTGTGTGTGTGTGTGTGTGTGTGTTGTCGGTGTGTGTGTGTTGTCGGTGTGTGTGTGTGTGTTGTCGGTGTGTATGTGTGTGTGTTGTCAGTGTGTGTGTGTGTTGTCGGTGTGTGTGTGTTTATGTGTTGTCGGTGTGTGTGTGTGTGTGTTGTCGGTGTGTGTGTGTGTGTGTGTTGTCTTTGTGTGTGTGTGTTGTCGGTGTGTGTGTGTGTGTCTGTTGTCGGTGTGTGTGTGTGTGTATTGTTGGTTTGTGTGTGTGTTTGTGTGTTGTCGGTGTGTGTGTGTGAGTTGTCGGTGTGTGTGTGTGTGTGTGTTGTGTGTGTGTGTCGGTGTGTGTGTGTGTCGGTGTGTGTGTGTGTGTTGTCAGTGTGTGTGTGTGTGTGTTGTCGGTGTGTGTGTGTGTGTTGTCAGTGTGTGTGTGTGTGTTGTCGGTGGTGTGTGTGTGTGTGTGTTGTCGGTGTGTGTGTGTGTGTGTGTGTTGTCGGTGTGTGTGTGTGTTGTCGGTGTGTGTGTGTGTGTGTGTGTGTTGTCGGTGTGTGTGTGTTTTCGGTGTGTGTGTGTTGTCGGTGTGTGTGTGTGTGTTGTCGGTGTGTGTGTGTGTGTGTGTGTGTGTGTTGTCGGTGTGTGTGTGTGTGTGTTGTCGGTGTGTGTGTGTGTTGTCGGTGTGTGTGTTTGTTGTCGGTGTGTATGTGTGTGTGTTGTCAGTGTGTGTGTGTGTGTGTGTTGTCGGTGTGTGTGTGTGTGTTGTCGGTGTGTGTGTGTGTTGTCGGTGTGTATGTGTGTGTGTTGTCAGTGTGTGTGTGTGTGTTGTCGGTGTGTGTGTGTGTGTGTTGTCGGTGTGTGTGTGTGTGTTGTCGGTGTGTGTGTGTGTTGTCGGTGTGTGTGTGTTGTCGGTGTGTGTGTGTGTGTGTTGTCGGTTTGTGTGTGTGTGTGTGTGTTGTCGGTGTGTGTGTGTGTTGTCGGTGTGTGTGTGTGTGTGTTGTCGGTGTGTGTGTGTTGTGTGTGTGTGTTGTCGGTGTGTGTGTGTGTGTGTGTTGTCGGTGTGTGTGTGTTGTCGGTGTGTGTGTGTGTGTTGTCGGTGTGTGTGTGTGTGTGTTGTCGGTGTGTGTGTGTGTGTTGTCGGTGTGTGTGTGTGTTGTGTGTGTGTGTGTTGTCGGTGTGTGTGTGTGTGTTGTCGATGTGTGTGTGTGTGTGTTGTCGGTGTGTGTGTGTGTTGTGTGTGTGTGTGTTGTCGGTGTGTGTGTGTGTGTGTGTGTTGTTGGTGTGTGTGTGTGTTGTGTGTGTGTGTGTTGTCAGTGTGTGTGTGTGTGTGTGTTGTCGGAGTGTGTGTGTGTGTTGTCGGTGTGTGTGTTGTTGGTTTGTGTGTGTGTGTGTGTGTTGTCGGTGTGTGTGTGTGTGTTGTCGGTGTGTGTGTGTGTGTGTTGTCGGTGTGTGTGTGTGTGTTGTGTGTGTGTGTCGGTGTGTGTGTGTGTCGGTGTGTGTGTGTGTGTGTGTTGTCGGTGTGTGTGTGTGTTGTCGGTGTGTGTGTGTGTGTGTGTTGTCAGTGTGTGTGTGTGTGTTGTCGGTGTGTGTGTGTGTGTGTGTTGTCGGTGTGTGTGTGTGTGTGTGTGTTGTCGGTGTGTGTGTGTGTTGTCGGTGTGTGTGTGTGTGTGTGTGTGTGTGTTGTCGGTGTGTGTGTGTTGTCGGTGTGTGTGTGTGTGTGTTGTCGGTGTGTATGTGTGTGTGTTGTCAGTGTGTGTGTGTGTGTGTTGTCGGTGTGTGTGTGTTTATGTGTTGTCGGTGTGTGTGTGTGTTGTCGGTGTGTGTGTGTGTGTGTGTTGTCTTTGTGTGTGTGTGTTGTCGGTGTGTGTGTGTGTGTGTGTTGTCGGTGTGTGTGTGTGTGTATTGTTGGTTTGTGTGTGTGTGTGTGTGTTGTCGGTGTGTGTGTGTGAGTTGTCGGTGTGTGTGTGTGTGTGTGTTGTGTGTGTGTGTCGGTGTGTGTGTGTGTCGGTGTGTGTGTGTGTGTTGTCAGTGTGTGTGTGTGTGTGTTGTCGGTGTGTGTGTGTTGTCAGTGTGTGTGTGTGTGTGTGTGTTGTCGGTGTGTGTGTGTGTGTGTGTGTGTGTTGTCGGTGTGTGTATGTGTGTGTGTGTTGTCGGTGTGTGTGTGTGTTGTCGGTGTGTGTGTGTGTGTGTGTGTTGTCGGTGTGTGTGTGTTTTCGGTGTGTGTGTGTGTGTTGTCGGTGTGTGTGTGTGTGTTGTCGGTGTGTGTGTGTGTGTGTGTGTGTGTGTTGTCGGTGTGTGTGTGTGTGTGTTGTCGGTGTGTGTGTGTGTTGTCGGTGTGTGTGTTTGTTGTCGGTGTGTATGTGTGTGTGTTGTCAGGTGTGTGTGTGTGTGTGTTGTCGGTGTGTGTGTGTGTGTTGTCGGTGTGTGTGTGTGTTGTCGGTGTGTATGTGTGTGTGTTGTCAGTGTGTGTGTGTGTGTTGTCGGTGTGTGTGTGTGTGTGTTGTCGGTGTGTGTGTGTGTGTTGTCGGTGTGTGTGTGTGTTGTCGGTGTGTGTGTGTTGTCGGTGTTTGTGTGTGTGTGTTGTCGGTTTGTGTGTGTGTGTGTGTGTTGTCGGTGTGTGTGTGTGTTGTCGGTGTGTGTGTGTGTGTGTTGTCGGTGTGTGTGTGTGTGTTGTGTGTGTGTGTTGTCGGTGTGTGTGTGTGTGTGTGTTGTCGGTGTGTGTGTGTTGTCGGTGTGTGTGTGTGTGTTGTCGGTGTGTGTGTGTGTGTGTTGTCGGTGTGTGTGTGTGTGTTGTCGGTGTGTGTGTGTGTGTTGTGTGTGTGTGTGTTGTCGGTGTGTGTGTGTGTGTTGTCGATGTGTGTGTGTGTGTGTTGTCGGTGTGTGTGTGTGTTGTGTGTGTGTGTGTTGTCGGTTTGTGTGTGTGTGTGTGTGTTGTCGGTGTGTGTGTGTGTTGTCGGTGTGTGTGTGTGTGTGTTGTCGGTGTGTGTGTGTGTGTTGTGTGTGTGTGTTGTCGGTGTGTGTGTGTGTGTGTGTTGTCGGTGTGTGTGTGTTGTCGGTGTGTGTGTGTGTGTTGTCGGTGTGTGTGTGTGTGTGTTGTCGGTGTGTGTGTGTGTGTTGTCGGTGTGTGTGTGTGTTGTCGGTGTGTGTGTGTTGTCGGTGTTTGTGTGTGTGTGTTGTCGGTTTGTGTGTGTGTGTGTGTGTTGTCGGTGTGTGTGTGTGTTGTCGGTGTGTGTGTGTGTGTGTTGTCGGTGTGTGTGTGTGTGTTGTGTGTGTGTGTTGTCGGTGTGTGTGTGTGTGTGTGTGTTGTCGGTGTGTGTGTGTTGTCGGTGTGTGTGTGTGTGTTGTCGGTGTGTGTGTGTGTGTGTTGTCGGTGTGTGTTTGTGTGTTGTCGGTGTGTGTGTGTGTGTTGTGTGTGTGTGTGTTGTCGGTGTGTGTGTGTGTGTTGTCGATGTGTGTGTGTGTGTGTTGTCGGTGTGTGTGTGTGTTGTGTGTGTGTGTGTTGTCGGTGTGTGTGTGTGTGTGTGTGTTGTTGGTGTGTGTGTGTGTTGTGTGTGTGTGTGTTGTCAGTGTGTGTGTGTGTGTGTTGTCTGTCTGTGTGTGTGTGTGTGTTGTCGGTGTGTGTGTGTGTGTGTTGTCGGTGTGTGTGTGTGTGTTGTCGGTGTGTGTGTGTGTTGTCGGTGTGTGTGTGTGTGAGTGTTGTCGGTGTGTGTGTGTTGTCGGTGTGTGTGTGTGTGTGTGTTGTGTGTGTGTGTGTTGTTGGTGTGTGTGTGTGTTGTCGGTGTGTGTGTGTGTTGTCGGTGTGTGTGTGTGTGTGTGTGTGTTGTCGGTGTGTGTGTGTGTTGTCGGTGTGTGTGTGTGTGTGTTGTCGGTGTGTGTGTGTTATCGGTGTGTGTGTGTGTGTGTTGTCGGTGTGTGTGTGTGTGTGTGTGTTGTCGGTGTGTGTGTGTGTGTTGTCGGTGTGTGTGTGTGTGTGTGTGTTGTCGGTGTGTGTGTGTTGTCGGTGTGTGTGTGTGTGTTGTCGGTGTGTTGTTAGTGTGTGTGTGTGTGTGTGTGTTGTCGGTGTGTGTGTGTGTGTGTTGTCGGTGTGTGTGTGTTTGTTGTGTGTGTGTGTGTTGTCGGTGTGTGTGTGTGTTGTCGGTGTGTGTGTGTGTGTGTGTGTGTGTTGTCGGTGTGTGTGTGTGTGTGTGTGTTGTTGGTGTGTGTGTGTGTGTGTTGTGTGTGTGTGTTGTCGGTGTGTGTGTGTGTTGTCGGTGTGTGTGTGTGTGTGTTGTCGGTGTGTGTGTGTGTGTGTTGTCGGTATGTGTGTGTGTGTGTTGTCGGTGTGTGTTTGTGTTGTCGGTGTGTGTGTGTGTGTGTGTTGTCGGTGTGTGTGTGTGTTAGTGTTGTCGGTGTGTGTGTGTTGTCGGTGTGTGTGTGTGTGTGTGTTGTGTGTGTGTGTGTTGTCGGTGTGTGTGAGTGTGTGTTGTTGGTGTGTGTGTGTGTGTTGTCGGTGTGTGTGTGTGTGTGTTGTCGGTGTGTGTGTGTGTGTCTTGTCGGTGTGTGTGTGTGTTGTGTGTGTGTGTGTTGTCGGTGTGTGTGTGTGTTGTCGATGTGTGTGTGTGTGTGTTGTCGGTGTGTGTGTGTGTTGTGTGTGTGTGTGTTGTCGGTGTGTGTGTGTGTGTGTGTGTTGTTGGTGTGTGTGTGTGTTGTGTGTGTGTGTGTTGTCAGTGTGTGTGTGTGTGTGTTGTCTGTCTGTGTGTGTGTGTGTGTTGTCGGTGTGTGTGTGTGTGTGTTGTCGGTGTGTGTGTGTGTGTTGTCGGTGTGTGTGTGTGTTGTCGGTGTGTGTGTGTGTGAGTGTTGTCGGTGTGTGTGTGTTGTCGGTGTGTGTGTGTGTGTGTGTTGTCAGTGTATGTGTGTGTGTGTGTGTTGTCGGTGTGTGTGTGTGTGTGTGTGTTGTCGGTGTGTGTGTGTGTGTGTGTTGTCGGTGTGTGTGTGTGTGTGTTGTCGGTGTGTGTGTGTGTGTGTGTGTGTGTTGTCGGTGTGTGTGTGTTGTCGGTGTGTGTGTGTGTGTTGTCGGTGTGTGTGTGTGTTGTCGGTGTGTGTGTGTGTGTGGTGTCGGTGTGTGTGTGTGTGTGTGTGTGTGTTGTCGGTGTGTGTGTGTGTGTTGTCGGTGTGTGTGTGTGTGTTGTCGGTGTGTGTGTGTGTGTTGTCGGTGTGTATGTGTGTGTGTTGTCAGTGTGTGTGTGTGTGTGTGTTGTCGGTGTGTGTGTGTTTATGTGTTGTCGGTGTGTGTGTGTGTGTGTTGTCAGTGTGTGTGTGTGTGTGTTGTCGGTGTGTGTGTGTTGTTGGTTTGTGTGTGTGTGTGTGTGTTGTCGGTGTGTGTGTGTGTGTGTTGTCGGTGTGTGTGTGTGTGTGTTGTCGGTGTGTGTGTGTGTGTTGTATGTGTGTGTCGGTGTGTGTGTGTGTCGGTGTGTATGTGTGTGTGTGTTGTCGGTGTGTGTGTGTGTGTGTTGTCGGTGTGTGTGTGTGTGTTGTCAGTGTGTGTGTGTGTGTGTGTTGTCGGGTGTGTGTGTGTGTGTGTGTGTGTTGTCGGTGTGTGTGTGTGTGTGTTGTCGGTGTGTGTGTGTGTGTGTTGTCGGTGTGTGTGTGTGTCGGTGTGTGTGTGTGTGTGTGTGTGTGTGTGTTGTCGGTGTGTGTGTGTGTGTTGTCGGTGTGTATGTGTGTGTGTTGTCAGTGTGTGTGTGTGTGTGTTGTCGGTGTGTGTTTATGTGTTGTCGGTGTGTGTGTGTGTAAAGTTGTCGGTGTGTGTGTGTGTGTGTGTTGTCGGTGTGTGTGTGTGTTGTCGGTGTGTGTGTGTGTGTTGTCGGTGTGTGTGTGTGTGTGTTGTTGGTTTGTGTGTGTGTGTGTGTGTTGTCGGTGTGTGTGTGTGAGTTGTCGGTGTGTGTGTGTGTGTGTGTTGTGTGTGTGTGTCGGTGTGTGTGTGTGTCGGTGTGTGTGTGTGTGTGTGTTGTCGGTGTGTGTGTGTGTGTGTTGTCGGTGTGTGTGTGTGTGTTGTCAGTGTGTGTGTGTGTGTGTGTGTTGTCGGTGTGTGTGTGTGTGTGTGTGTGTTGTCGGTGTGTGTGTGTGTGTGTGTGTGTGTTGTCGGTGTGTGTGTGTGTTGTCGGTGTGTGTGTGTGTGTGTGTGTTGTCGGTGTGTGTGTGTTTTCGGTGTGTGTGTGTGTGTTGTCGGTGTGTGTGTGTGTGTGTGTTGTCGGTGTGTGTGTGTGTGTGTGTGTGTGTGTTGTCGGTGTGTGTGTGTGTGTGTTGTCGGTGTGTGTGTGTGTGTTGTCGGTGTGTGTGTTTGTTGTCGGTGTGTATGTGTGTGTGTTGTCAGTGTGTGTGTGTGTGTGTGTTGTCGGTGTGTGTGTGTGTGTTGTCGGTGTGTGTGTGTGTTGTCGGTGTGTATGTGTGTGTGTTGTCAGTGTGTGTGTGTGTGTTGTCGGTGTGTGTGTGTGTGTGTTGTCGGTGTGTGTGTGTGTGTGTGTTGTCGGTGTGTGTGTGTGTTGTCGGTGTGTGTGTGTTGTCGGTGTGTGTGTTGTCGGTTTGTGTGTGTGTGTGTGTGTAGTCGGTGTGTGTGTGTGTTGTCGGTGTGTGTGTGTGTGTGTTGTCGGTGTGTGTGTGTGTGTGTGTTGTGTGTGTGTGTTGTCGGTGTGTGTGTGTGTGTGTGTTGTCGGTGTGTGTGTGTTGTCGGTGTGTGTGTGTGTGTTGTCGGTGTGTGTGTGTGTGTGTTGTCGGTGTGTGTGTGTGTGTTGTCGGTGTGTGTGTGTGTTGTGTGTGTGTGTGTTGTCGGTGTGTGTGTGTGTGTTGTCGATGTGTGTGTGTGTGTGTTGTCGGTGTGTGTGTGTGTGTGTTGTGTGTGTGTGTGTTGTCGGTGTGTGTGTGTGTGTGTGTGTTGTTGGTGTGTGTGTGTGTGTGTTGTGTGTGTGTGTGTGTTGTCAGTGTGTGTGTGTGTGTGTTGTCTGTCTGTGTGTGTGTGTGTGTTGTCGGTGTGTGTGTGTGTGTGTTGTCGGTGTGTGTGTGTGTGTTGTCGGTGTGTGTGTGTGTTGTCGGTGTGTGTGTGTGTGTGTTGTCGGTGTGTGTGTGTGAGTGTTGTCGGTGTGTGTGTGTTGTCGGTGTGTGTGTGTGTGTGTGTTGTGTGTGTGTGTGTTGTCGGTGTGTGTGTGTGTTGTCGGTGTGTGTGTCTGTGTGTTGTCGGTGTGTGTGTGTGTGTGTGTGTGTGTTGTCGGTGTGTGTGTGTGTTGTCGGTGTGTGTGTGTGTGTGTTGTCGGTGTGTGTGTGTTATCGGTGTGTGTGTGTGTGTGTTGTCGGTGTGTGTGTGTGTGTGTGTGTGTTGTCGGTGTGTGTGTGTGTGTTGTCGGTGTGTGTGTGTGTGTGTGTTGTCGGTGTGTGTGTGTTGTCGGTGTGTGTGTGTGTGTTGTCGGTGTGTGTGTGTGTTGTTGGTTTGTGTGTGTGTGTGTGTGTTGTCGGTGTGTGTGTGTGTGTTGTCGTGTGTGTGTGTGTGTGTGTTGTCGGTGTGTGTGTGTGTGTTGTGTGTGTGTGTCGGTGTGTGTGTGTGTCGGTGTGTGTGTGTGTGTGTGTTGTCGGTGTGTGTGTGTGTTGTCGGTGTGTGTGTGTGTGTTGTCAGTGTGTGTGTGTGTGTGTGTTGTCGGTGTGTGTGTGTGTGTGTGTTGTCGTGTGTGTGTGTGTGTGTGGTGTGTGTGTGTCGTGTGTCGGTGTGTGTGTGTGTGTTGTCGGTGTGTGTGTGTGTGTGTGTGTGTTGTCGGTGTGTGTGTGTTTATGTGTTGTCGGTGTGTGTGTGTGTGTGTTGTCGGTGTGTGTGTGTGTGTGTGTTGTCTTTGTGTGTGTGTGTTGTCGGTGTGTGTGTGTGTGTGTCTGTTGTCGGTGTGTGTGTGTGTGTATTGTTGGTTTGTGTGTGTGTTGTGTGTTGTCGGTGTGTGTGTGTGGTTGTCGGTGTGTGTGTGTGTGTGTGTGTGTGTGTGTGTCGGTGTGTGTGTGTGTCGGTGTGTGTGTGTGTGTTGTCAGTGTGTGTGTGTGTGTGTTGTCGTGTGTGTGTGTGTGTTGTCAGTGTGTGTGTGTGTGTTGTCGGTGTGTGTGTGTGTGTGTGTGTTGTCGGTGTGTGTGTGTGTGTGTGTGTTGTCGGTGTGTGTGTGTGTTGTCGGTGTGTGTGTGTGTGTGTGTGTGTTGTCGGTGTGTGTGTGTTTTCGGTGTGTGTGTGTGTTGTCGGTGTGTGTGTGTGTGTTGTCGGTGTGTGTGTGTGTGTGTGTGTGTGTGTGTCGGTGTGTGTGTGTGTGTGTTGTCGGTGTGTGTGTGTGTTGTCGGTGTGTGTGTTTGTTGTCGGTGTGTATGTGTGTGTGTTGTCAGTGTGTGTGTGTGTGTGTGTTGTCGGTGTGTGTGTGTGTGTTGTCGGTGTGTGTGTGTGTTGTCGGTGTGTATGTGTGTGTGTTGTCAGTGTGTGTGTGTGTGTTGTCGGTGTGTGTGTGTGTGTGTTGTCGGTGTGTGTGTGTGTGTTGTCGGTGTGTGTGTGTGTTGTCGGTGTGTGTGTGTTGTCGGTGTGTGTGTGTGTGTGTTGTCGGTTTGTGTGTGTGTGTGTGTGTTGTCGGTGTGTGTGTGTGTTGTCGGTGTGTGTGTGTGTGTGTTGTCGGTGTGTGTGTGTTGTGTGTGGTGTGTTGTCGGTGTGTGTGTGTGTGTGTGTTGTCGGTGTCTGTGTGTTGTCGGTGTGTGTGTGTGTGTTGTCGGTGTGTGTGTGTGTGTGTTGTCGGTGTGTGTGTGTGTGTTGTCGGTGTG